>NC_142649.1:189733181-190036212 GCF_055504915.1 Nelumbo nucifera
ATATGAATAGGGAAAACATTCACAAAGGGAAAAACTTTGGCATCATTTATCTTCATAGCATTTCAAATTATATAATTTCCAACCTTCACCTTATCCCTTTATTCCAGTCTTCATGCATGTCAAATTGCTGTTTTTCAAAGCCAATAACTTTAAGAAGGATAAGTCTATTGCTGTCCCAGTGTTGGTTCCTTGGCAGAAACTGTTGCCTACTCTTCCTCTCCTTCACAAATATTCAAACTCATGTCTTGAAAGTGTTTTCTTCAGTAATACTGAAGGATGAAGTAAGGAGTCTAGGCTCTTGAATCTAGAACCAACTGGGGTAAATCAAATAAGGGATCTAAGAATGTAAGTTCATATAAGAAGGATACAAGAATGAGTTAAAAGGTTATCTTATGGAGTTTGCAATTGCGTCTTCTTCCTATCATTCTTCTTTTTCTTTTTGCTCATCTCCTTCTCTCTCCTTTACTTGGCAGCTTTCTTCATTGTTTCTGAATTCTTTGTCACCATTCCCTTTGGGTTCCATTGCATGGTGAAGTTCCTAAATTTTTTGCTCTTTTTAGGGGTGTATAGCTCAAACTTCAGGATGTAATTGAATCTTAAGTTGCCAAGTGTTTGTTAGTTTCACCAATCAAAAGAAGTATTTATTAGATGCGATTCTGATCAAACTGCATCAACTCGTTCTACCATTGATTCTTAGTTGTTTGGCACTTGTTTAGAATTGTAATGCACCCAAAAACATAAGTTGCAGGAGGTCTTGGTAAGAAGAATATAAGGAGGATTTCAGAGGGAGTAGACAACATGAATTTCACTAGGGAATTAAGGACTTAGATTGGGGAAAGTTCTATATTTCTATGATTGGAGGCAGAAGGGGATTCATGGGTGGTTGTGGGGTGACTAAGTTTAATTGCATTGGGCCTTGGAAGCATAGACATGCCATAAGGAGAGGTAAAACTGCTGGATAGGGAGTTAAGAGCTACCTTTTAGATGGACTCAGAGGTCAGCCAATGGCATGGATGATACCTTGGCAAGAAGGGAATAGTAGTATCCAACTTTTTTATTTTCTTGGGGGTGTCTTCTTGAGGAGGAAACATGTAACGTAAATTAAGAGTCATAAACGGGTGTAAATAGGAGTAAGTAGCAGGGTTAGCCCATTATCAGGGATACCTAGCATATACTGATTGTACATCATTCTTTATCTAAACTTTAATAAAATTGATCAGTTACTGATAGAAAAAAACATGGACTCCACTAGGAAATTCTTGGAATAGAAGAACAACTAGCTTTTGAGGCTTCTATTTTGAGATCAATCTTCCATTTTTTTTTTCATGAAGCATATGTCTATACAACAAACTGGGTCAGCATTTTGGCACAACTCCAAGATCTTTGATCAATGACAAACTACTTGAAATGACAAAAAAAGATCATGAATAGCACATCCTTATTGGAGAGCAAGAGATCAAGAAGTAATGAAATTTTATAAATAACTAGAAAATGAGACTAATAGATTATGAAGATATCAACAACCTAAGAGGATCCCCTTGCTGATAGACTTGATAATAATAAAAAAAAAAACACTAGAGAAACGTCCAGGAGGATCGATCTTCTTTCAGACTATGTTTTGGTTTTCATTTGGCATATAATATTTTAGAATATTTCAGTTATTGTTTATGATTGTCATCTTTCACTAGACATTGACTTCTTTGACAAGTAAAAAATCATGCCCTCGACAAACTTATATTATAACAATGAAAACTAAAGAACTTAGGAAGCTTTTATTGCTTTTTCCACATGTAATACATTTGAAAGAAAAAGAAATAGAAGTGAAATAAGCCACAGCACAGTATTGTAAATTATATTTATGAGTATGCTAAGAATTTGAAACAAAAAGTTGCAATTGCTTACTGTAGGGTAGGGCCACTTTGAGTGTTGTTGCCACCAATTTTTCAAGATCGTAGTTGTATCACCAGGCAATTTCCCTGCCCTTCTTTTTCTTAAGATTTCCTCTCTTACATCTTCAATTCTTGACCTAAAGCCCTGAAAGGCAGGAAATATGACACATCAGCTTGCTGTTTTGTTGGTCATGTCTACTAAAAGAATTGGGAGCTTCAGAAAAACGAAAGAATTGGGAGATTTCCAGCAACTATCAAGTACTTTACCTGCTTCAGCTCTATCTTCAACTCCTGCCTAACCCTCTCCATCAGAGATCTTTCAGATTCAGTTGGAAGCAGTGGACCAAATGACATCATGTCATGCCCATCAGAACCTGGTTGATCTAATGCAGAATCCATCTGTAGTTCATCTTCATCATCGGACATTGTAGCACCTGTTCCTTCCCCAAGAGTTACTCCTGGAATAATGAGCAGATGTGACTGTCAAATCTTGTACATAGAATTAAATGGTAAACCAAGCTGCCACTGTAACTTGTGAACAGTCATGGATGGGAAAATGTTACATTGAAGATTGAACTCATGGATCAAAATTTCATCACAGCCGATAGGTATCGTATCAGAGCTGTGGTTCAGAGGGTAGACCGGCCTTAAACTGGCCCCTCTGAACCAGTTTTGGAAAAAAAAAACACAAAAAACAGTACCGGTACAGGCCAATACGCCAGTAGTATCAATATTTTGAACCTTGATTGAACTATTAATTTCCTACATCCATTTTAATTATGCTCTCTTTATACCAGTTTAATTTAAGCTTTCCCTTATAGATATGTCTAATGCAAAAGCAACACAAGGCAGTTCAGAGTAGATTTCATGACAGTTGCCTAGAAAAGACATGGGATCTTAAAATATCTAATGCAAAAGCAACACAAGCTTTCCCTTATAGATATTTTTCTTGTTTCTTTTTTTTCTTCTTGTTTCTTCCACTGCCTCAAGTGATTGTGGTTAACACCAAGACTGCATGTCAAATTTATACACAGTTTTGAACAACAGAATACTTTCTGCCAAAAAAAATGTTCGAGTTTAAACAACTAACCAGAACTGAAAAAGACATGGGATCTTAAAATGCAAATGTGTAGGCCATAAGGAGCTAAAATAATGGAATGCAGACTATGTACTGTGAAGCTTATATAAACTCTAGGAAACCATATAAAAGATGAAGTAAATTTAGATAATGATAAAATGGATAGAAACTGATCTAGAAGTAAATATACAACCACAGACAATCAATTGAAATATAACATGGCCAGAGTGGCAGCTCTTGGTCTATGGTTCTACGCTTCTGTGCATTCCAAGAGTTCATGACTATTACCAATCTTTAATGAAAAAAACTCTTCACTTTGGTCAAAATCAGTATAACCTACGGTCTGGTTTGAGATAAAAAAAAAAAAATCATGATCTTCATCATTATCATCTGATTTGACTTTATCTTGACCATAACTTTCAGTCATAAATGTAACTGCATCGTTTTTCTTAATTATCATCTGTTTCTTCGTCTGATTCTACAACTTGGACTTAAATCATTCAAAGCCTCAAGTTCTCTAATTCTCAGCAATCAAATAGGATGCGATTACAAGAAGGTGCTTTTTACCATTGATTCAAACAGCATTCTCAGAAGAATTTTCAAGGGACCTACATAGATAAAATTCTTATTGCATAATTATTTGGATGGAAGTAATTTGGGAAGATATAGAAGAATGATACATGGATCAAAGTAGCTCCTAGTATCTAATCATTTTTAGCCACATAGAGAATGGTGTGACAAACCATGTCATCCATCCAAAAGGTTGGTCCATCTCCAATGATGTCATCTAATTGAGCTCTGTTATGCCATTTGTATATGGAATGGGGTGAGTTAGGACATAACAGCCCAAGTCCAATATATCTCATTTCAAGGAGCACAATTTTTGTCACTGATACACGAAATCCTTAGTGTTTTGGGTACCTTACTTTCTCTCAAAAATGTAGGCTAGGCCTAACTTAACAATCTTTCTAGCCTACCACAATTTAAGAAATAAAGAAAGAACCATGTATAATTTAAATCCTGTTTATTTCTTATCTTTCATGTAAAGAAAGAAAAAGATTTTATTTTATTTTATTTTGTTTTCTGGCCGCTAGGTTGTGCTCCGATGCATCAAGAAACATTTTATCACCTGTGGTGTTCCAATTTCTCAAATTCGTTTCAACAAGCTAAAGCTGTCCAGAACACCTGATGGCCCATCAAGTTTGGTTCAAAAATAAATAAGATAACCCTTATCCTTTACATTAACGCTATGTTTGGTTTGAAGGAAAAGGTAGGGAAAGGAAAGGAAAGACAGGGAAATCTATAAAAGGTTTCTCTACCTTTCCCTGCATTTTCCTTCAAACCAAACATAGACCAAGAAAAAAGTCTATTTTGGTTCAAAACATCAAGAGCCATCCCTTGAGTTTTTCTTATACATTAACATGGAAACATTTCAAAAGTGTTAACTGGTAAATAACGAATTCAAAAGTTTGACTGGGGCTAACAATTAAAGAAAATGGCCGGGGCCATTTTTAGACTTTAACACATTATTAGGATTTAGGAAGATCCAGCCCATTTCCAACCTTGGTCTAGCAAAAACAAAAAGCTTAAAACAAAACATAATTAAAAGCTTGTTGCAACCATTGTTGCCCCTTGCTGGTTATTGGCATGATCTTTAATTAATAGCCTTCAGAATTCAAAGAACCTAATAGTGGAATTGACACTGGGTTAGTAACTAACGCAAATAGATACAAGGGAATGTGTAGGAATGGCAACGGGGCGGGGACGGGGAGCCTCTCCCCATTCCTGTTCCTGTGAAAATCCCCATTCCCATTCCCATCCCCATCCCTGTCCCTGCTAACGGGGACAAGGTTATTTCCATTCCCGTCTCTACGGGATTCCCATTCCCCGTAATTTTTTATAATGTTAATCATTTTGTTTTTATTTTTTATTTTATTTAAAAAAATAAAAATGAAATAATTAAAATTTATAACCTATTAGAAATGATTCAAACATGTTGAACCATATTTTTAAAAATATTAATATATAGACATATGTGTACATATATAACGTATGCATACATATATATTAGTGGGGATCCCACAGGGCGGGGAGTGTTCTCCCCGTCCCTACTAATGAGGATGAAAATTTCTCCATCCCTACTAATGAGGATGAAAATTTCCCCATCCCTATCCCCACGTGGGGAAAATCATCCCCATTCGGGGCGGATCCCCACGGGGATTGGGGGAATGGGGCAGATCCTCACGGGGGAAAATCAACCTTTTAAGCTGAGGTTGAATGTTTTTATTTTTTTGTAGGAAAAAAAAAAAAGAATCATCCATGCTATACCAATTCCTCAACATTGTTCCTCACACATACAAAAGATGTCATTTGAGCACAATAAGTCCTTAAATCAGCGCAAATTATAAACTAAAGGTTAAAATGTAAGGAGGGAACTTTTCTTCCCTATAGAATCACTGTCTACAACTCTTGAAATTAAAGTTTACTATCAATATGTTCAGTCAATTCTTATTATGCTTCTACCAGGGATGAGCAAATGGGTAGGTTCTACCCAGAATCAAATGGAACGACCTCAAATTGGCCTTGAACCGATCTATCCAATCTGTTATAGGTACAGTCTGGTTCCAAAAATTATTGAAACTGGCCCCAACCCAGGTTGGTTTCAAGGTCTAGGGGTTTACCGTGCCTGAACCAACTTGATGAATTGACCTTAATTGGCCTCGGTGGAACCTGCCTTAGAACTGAACTTGCCTTGAAATAAATCCCAAAATACTTTTGGGGATGTGAAGATTTGAACCAAAAAACTCATAGTTACAAAGGCCATGGTTTCACCTAACCATTGAGTTAAGTTATTTGATCATTTGTTTTCATGTTAATGTTTGAATGTGTGCAATAAGTAATGTAAAAAGTAATATTTACAAAATTTAAATTTAAATTATAAGTTTTAAACCATATAATGATAATCTATGCATTAAGTTTCTCAATTTAATCAATGAAGTTAATATAAGTTTTAAACAATATATTATATTTATTAAAAATCAAGTTTTCAATGAGCATGTTTCTTTTTCTTTTCTTTTTTCTTTAGGGGAGGAGGGAGTAAAGAAAGAATAGGTTCCATGGGGGGTAGACCCTGGAATTGACCCCAGAACCACCAAGGCCAGAACCGACCTTCACAGGATAAGTTCCAGTTCCAAAAACCTAGAACTGACCCCTACAAGGTAGGTTCCAGGTTCTGCCATGGAACCGAACTGACCCATGCTCACCCCTGGTTTCTACCCTTCCATTCTTGGAACTAAACTAGTAAAATAGGTCTGTTGACCAAATTTTAGTTATAAAAATATGGGTAGATTTTGTTCTTTCCAACACAGCAGACCTGCAACACATATTCTCCCCTATGATATTCTTGTTTACATCTCTAACAATCTGATATTTATTTTCATAAACTTGACTTCAAGAAAATTGTAATTTTATGGAAAAAATAAAGCTTTTCAAAAGACCATTAAGTCTTGTTTTTTAATAGCTTTTATCCTTGAATAAACATCATTTTAAATGGAAAGTGACAGAAGATATGGTGCTATCTAAAAATTGTTAAATTTGACTATTCCGATAATTATTATTTAATAATAGAATTATATTTATATAAAATGAAATTTGGATATATATATATATATATATAGGCATAAATAAGAAAATTGAAAGCGAGAAAGTGCCTCTCGAGCCTATGTTTCTTCATGGGAGAGAATGTAAGTTTCCAAAAGAAAAAAAAAAAAAAGCAGTCCTCGTTCTTTGCTTTCCAAAACCATCTATTTTTCATTCCCAAAATTAAGGAAAAATAATTCTTTATTAGGAATAACCTGTTCTGACATTTTTGCAATGTAACCATAATTTTCATCAACAAATATGCAATAAAGAGTTATTCTAATCATCCTTAAAGGTCGGACTTGCATGCACTTAATTTTTATGAAGCAGAAATGTTAAATTGCTCTTTATATTCATGAAAATATTCTTATGTATGGAAAAGATGTTGTATGAACTATGAACTCAAAAGGCTATGAATTTGGCATGTTAAAAGGCAAAATTTTCCCCTCCTAAAATCAAAACAAGGAACAACTTGTTTCTAAGGAGAAATATGATCTCTTGTCTTCCAAGCATATTATTTTGCCAAGGAATTATTGTCACAAGGAAACGCCAGAATCATTCTAAAGTGATCCTTAGCTTGTCCAAGGAAAACTTCTTTAATTTCCTGATGTAATCACCTTAGGAATATAGATACATATATACACATGTTTGTGCATACAGATATATATGATCATTTTGAGGGATGACATGGCCAATAGGGTCAAGTTTCCATGTAATAAGTTGCATTTGACAAGTTTTCAGTGCTCTAGTCCAGATAAGCCCTATAAACTATTATTGGATTTCTCTTGCCATAATACATGATATTTAAGTTAAATGTACATTTGTAGATTGATAACTATAAACATATATTTCAAAGTCATTGAATGAGTAAATAGAAAGAACCCAAAGACTCAATAGAATAGGACAAATGCTCATCGATGGCCCCTGACAAATTCTACAAAAATGATGCTCAGCTCAATAATAAAATACCCAATACAACCGTCTTTAAGACAACTCATACTAAACTATCAATAGATGGGCTGAAAGATCTTGGAACAAATGCAGCAATAGGTCCATTCTTTGTATATTATCCATCTATCTATCTACCTCCTCCCCCCCCCCCTTCTCTGTATGTATGTATTGCTAAAGGGAATATTGTATGTAGAAGGGGTTATTGGATGGATTGAAAACTACTACATAAGAATCAGGTACGTTTGTTTACCAAAAGTAAAAAAATTAAAAAAAAAACAGGTAATTAACTAAGTTTGCAAACAAGTAAAAACTAGTCTAGCTACCGAACTCCAATGCTGAAGATTCTGGATCTATTCACTTAAAAATCCATCTAACCAATATGAATAATTTATACTACTAAATAACTTTAAAATACTTGCTGAAAATAGTAGGAATAATCATAGTTTACAATCTCCAGTTTCTTACAATTTAAACAAACAATAACAAGAGATCGGCTTCAGTGCTTACAAGACTGCTCACACCATTCGCGCAGCCCCTTACAGCCTTGTATTGAGAATATCTCCGTATTTGTCTGCTTTTTTGTTCATGGGAAGATATTCTCAAGGGACTGTGCAAACAATGTGAACACGGTCTTGTGAGGACCAAATCCGAAATGGGTTCCTTGTACTTTGGCTGTTAGGCCTAAGATCCTGAAGGAAGTTGGGTAGTATGATTTTTTTAGTTGAATGAGTTAACTCACAATCATTTCTGTTGTTTGTATTTTTGCAATACATAAAAACATAATGCTGTAAGAGTGTACTTGTAATCCATATCATATATGTCAAGATGAATATTTTATTGAAAAATGGTTTATCCCTTCATATAAGAGCTATATATCCAGATGTTTGGGAGTGGGAGGGATGAACTGGATACAGACCTAAGGGTTACCCAGATGTTAACGAGTTAACCTTTGGCATTGTTCTGAAAGACATAAAGGGCTTATTGTATTTTAGCCATTTCCTCTAGATGGGCGAATGTTTTATCCCTTCCTAAGGGCTATCCATATATGTTAAGGAGTGGCTTTTAGTCTTTGATCTTGGTCCTAAATGCATTTTGGTTATTACTAATTAAGAACATTATTTACCAACTAGCAATGAAGCTAAAAGCTAGAATAAAAATAATAAGAAATTTGAAGAGTTGGAGTTCGGAGATACTTGTAGATAAAGAAATTTACATGCTAAATGTCATGAATGATGCACATTTTCTATTGGTTAATAATTATGTCATAAGATCTAAATCAATCAGCCAAACCTATTATTTTATGCCTAATGGTTTATCTAGTACATATAGAACTAGAAGTTAGCACTACAATTAAGTGCACGTATATATGATTGGATGTAAATAATGAATATGTAAGAATTGAGTCTTCTATCAATAGTTGGATTTCCTCTCTTCTATGAAATTAGTGGTTTCAGGGTGACGGATGAAGAGAGGAAATCCAACTATTGATAGAAGACTCAATTCTTACATATTCATTGTTTACATCCAATCATATATATATATTGGGAATTGAATAATAGTGGTTTGTTAGTTGAAGATTCTGTTGGATAAATTATAGCTAGTCGACAACTGTTGTTTTATAATCTTAGAGAAGGTAAAGATTTGTTGCAATTGAAATTTCATATTTTTCAAACTAGCTATATATATCAAATAAAGTGTTCATGTTCAGATAATTTCATCATCATTCTCCCCAACCGTCAATATTCTTTTGTTTTCTCCTTTTTTTTTAATTTATCCAACCGTCATTATTCTTATTCTGCCTCAGTTTTACAACTTGAAAAAGCTTTTGCTAATTTTTTTTTTTTTTCTCTTCGCAAGAGTTGGAAAAAAATAGTGTGTGGTATAGTGGCATGGGAAATTGCCAAAGTAATAACTAATCCAGTTTGTTCACAATACAAATTAATCTCTAGTCAAAGGAAGCCTTCAATTTCAAAAGATGGATGCATACTTGTTTTGTTTTTGGTAGAATAAAAAGCTCATCATTTGAGCGTTATATTTCACTTTCTACTGTCTTGTTAGCTTGGAGTTGTGGCTCAAAAAGGAAATACTGAGTACACCTATGGTTATAGAAAATGAGCATCCCTCCATAAGAAAAGAGACCACCCCAAACCAAATGGAGGGGATTTTCAAGGGGAAAAAGAATTTTTCCTCAGATTTATGTGTGAAATTTTATTTATACATGCATGGAACTTTTAACAGTTGAAAAAATTCCCTTTATATATGAAATAATCGTTTGCAACCAAATAATGTAATGGGAAGACTTGACGTTTGTTGGTCTGATCAAAAGTGTTCGATCTACCTTGATATTATCAGTCAATGTTTGGGGAATCTCATTCAACATTTCCTGCCCAGAACTTTTTGATTATTTTGCCTTCTTTCTGGCATGTGATATGCATCTGCCGAAAGGAATTGCACTAATTCTATCCGCAAGTCCAGACCTTAAAACCAGTCTAAGAAGCTGCCACCTGCATTAACTAGTACTTACTAGCTTTCCGTACCAAAATCCCAAAAAAATGAACACGGTTATTATTATTATTATACATCATTCACTTTCCATATTTGTGAACTTTTTTACATGAATATCCATGTAATGGCAGCTGATTATCTCATAACTTTGTAGCACTAAATAAGAAAGATATTAAAAAAATAATATTTGAAATATAAAGTTATCAACAACTTTGGTTGTTTCCCAAGCACTCCAGTACATGTCCAAAGATTCCAAACTCAGCAAATCAAGAGGAATGTAAGCAAGAAGGTTCATGGGTTATCTAACAAAACAAATAAAAAACAATCAGAATACAAGTACCCTCTAGAAAGGCTAAATATTCAAATGAAACATCACCGGCTGTTGTCATTCTTTGTTCCCTCCCTCCATCACCCAACTAACTAAACCTCTCCTAACTATAAACTATTTCCTCCGTGGTCCCACTCCACCCACCTCTCTCCCACGGAAACACAGACTTACAAGTAACCCATATAGCTTTCCCCCTTATCTTTCCACCCACCAAATCCATCCAACATTAAAAGAACAAACAGATTAAACAAGAAAACAGCAACTAAAAAAAAAAGAACCCATCAGACTTCTTTATCTCTAAAATTAAACTTCTAATAATATTATGAGACAGAAAGACAGAGACCCTGAGAGTGAGAGAGAGGGCATACCGGTGAGAGCTTGGAAGGACTGTTCTATTTCACGGCAAGCCATAACAGCTTCGACGGCATGGACCCGAACATGGTTTTGGAGCTGTTCTTTGAATGAACACAAAACTAACAAATATTGAGCCTGTAAATAATACCAGATGAAACCGTGTTAAGGGTAAGGGGAGATTAGGGGGGAGAGTAAAAAATAACAGTTGAATATGAAGAAAAGGAAACTGGAATATCACTTTCGAGAATAACCTACCAAGAAGTTGTCAAGCTCCTGTCTCTCGTGGGGAGAGAGGACATGGTGTTGCTGTTGATGTCGGGAAGCATAGGATCGAAGGATATGGTGAGACTGAGCGAGCTGTGCATCGATGAGAGGTAAGTGATCGATTGGTGTAGCAACGCGGAGACACCCGACATGAGCGGCTAATAGCTGCTCATAGAGAGGATGTGTAGCGATCTCGGCCTTGAGCTGCCGCTGTTGATCGGCGGGAACAGCTACCGAGACCGACACAGAAACGTCGTCGTGTAACCCACCAATGCTTCCACCACCAACCCCATGACCCAACATTCCTAAACCCGGTTGTTGCATTAGTAGAAGCCCAAGCTCAAACCCAGCAATCTGCTGTGTATGGGGAGTATGGAGCTTTTCTTTGTACAAAAGCTGTGTAATGCAACAGCTGAAAGGGAAACAAAGGGAGAAGGAAAAAGGGTTGGAAGGGACTGAGAAAATATTATTACGAAAGCTAAAAGGAAAGATGGGTTTGAAGGACCACAGCCCTTTATACTTGAGCGTGAGTGGGGAGAAAAAGCAGGCAGTTTTCTCGTTATTGGCGATCTCACCAGAGACCCTGTATTGGGATCCGAGCACACGACTTTCTGTACAACCTCTGGACTCTGGACACTTATACAGTGGAGAGAGAGAGAGAGGGCTTGATTGAATTGGGTTCTCAATTTTTTTATTGTTTTTGTTTCGTCTCAGAACTCAGGACACAGATCAAACCTGACGCAAACCAACACAAGATAGAGAGAGAGAGGGGGGGGGGGGCTGGGAAAAGGAGGAAGAGGGGGAGGTCTAGGAGAAGAACAAAAGGGTGAGAGAAAGAGAAACTAGAATGAAGCTGAATGATTATTAGTAAGAAGAAAGAAGATGAGTCGAGCTAAGCAGACAAGGCTGTCCCCATTCTCAGTCCTGACATTTTGATTGCTTCCTATATATTTCCTTCTTTTTCTTTATAGGATCTGGTGCTGGGTATCTCTTAACCTTAACCCAACCTATGCTTAGCTACACGCCTCTTTAATTGATCAGGCCTTCGTAAGTCTATGTGGGTCTCTCTCTTTCTCTTCCTTTTATTTATTTTACATCTATTATCAACAGTCGGCTCATTACCAAACAAGAAAGAAGAAAAATGAGAGTCGGCTGAGGGTTGAGCTATCTCTCTTTGGCTGGCGTATGATGCTTCTCTCTCTCTCTCAAAGTCTGAAATTTTGATATCTCAAGGAAAGCAATAGGAAATATCGTTTGTTGGAACTTATTAAATGACTCACCACCAACTTTATACCTTCCGACGTGGCTGGGATGGGACCCAGTTGTGCGAATGATCCAAACCATTTGATACATCACATTTAAAAAGTCGTGGCAGGATTAAGAGCAAACGGTTAAAAGGAATAAGGACTGGTTGAATATTAGATCCTTGCAGTCCCTGCACGTGCACAATGTGCATTTTGGTACTTTTCTTCCTTCCAGTTGGTGGGCCCATACCACACCTAAAATTGTTTAATTTGAGGCGTAAACAAACCTTTATTAAAGAATAAAGATAGAATTTACACTTTTTTTTTTGTTTATTTTATTTTCTTCTTCTTTGTTTTAATCCTTTTGTTCTAACATCTAACTTCTACGTGGAGTTGCGGTACAAGCAAGGAAGCATTTATTCATATTTATTATAAATATATAAAAAACACAAAGGAAAGGATCATCTAGAATCTCCAACAAATCACCAGAAAGGTGGTTGAGTACCCAACAAGCAAGATCCAGTGTATTACTCGATCATAATACTGCACCTCCCATGAGCTCGGATCTGCTGACTACACCCTGTGCACAATCGGATGTGCGGCTGTAAAGCCTTGTGGACACCCCTCGACCGGGCCCCCGCCCCAGAATTTAAAAAAATAAAAAACTTTGATTTATTTTATAAGGCCCTGTTTGGTTCGCAGGAATAGGGTATGGAATCGGAACCAAAATGAATTATTCCGATCTCAATTGGCAACTGTTTGGTTGGGTGGAATCAAAATCTCATTTTCATTATTGCTAGAATGGCATTCCCCCGTTTGAGGGAATGGCTATTCCCTGCCCTTCTCTTGGGAATGAAATTCTATCTAGGAATGGCAACGGGGCGGGTTCGAAGTGAGGATTACAATCCCCATCCCCGACCCTGACCCCCAAATCACCCCCCATCCCCATCCCCGATCCCCGATGGGGAAAGGAATCCCCCCTCCATCCCCGACCTCAACGGGGATGAATTCCCCATCGGAGACCCGAATCCCCAAATTCCCCATCTATTACACCAAACCTTCCCTTCCCATTGAAGCTCACCATCATCCTTGAGTTCCCATTCAAGTTTCTCCCTTTGGGTTCGGCTCATACTCTCAGCATTTCATTTGGGTTCGATTGACTGAGAGTATGAAAGACTGAAACTAAGAGAGAGAGAGAGAAGACTGTTGCGAGAGTTTAGGTCGACGATGAGAGAGAGTCCGAAGGGTAATGGCGGTCGGCGACGTTGATGAAGGTTGAAGGAAGATCTTTGTTCTTTGAGTATCTCTTCTCTCAGTTCTCTGGTCTCTGTCGAGACTCAAGTATCTCTTCCTCCCCTCTGTTCGATGTCCGACGGGCGAGTGGGCAGTGGTGACAGTCAATGACGACAGTTGGTGGTCGGTGAATTGGCGACGAAGACGAAGGTAGGGTTTATTGGTTCAATCGCCTCTCTTGTCTCTTCTCTCTGTTGAAGACTCAGTCAAATTTTAGAATTTTAGTCGAAGGGTTTTCTTCGAGTGTTTATGTTTTACTGTTTTACAAATAAATTAATAATTATTATAATTATATAATATAATATATATATGTATATATATATATATTATACAATTATAATATTAATCGGGGGCAGGGCGGGGCGGGGCGGGGATTGCAATCCCCATCCCCGTCCCCGAACCCAATCGAGGATTCAAGGACCGCCCCATCCCCGACCTCGACCCTGCCAAAGTGTCCCCCATATGCAACCCATTAGGTCGGGGAGCCCGAGTACCCGTCGGGGATGGGGAAAATTGCCACCTCTAATTCTATCCCTAGTGATTTTAATTTTCATTTTCATTCCTATCTGAACCAAACAGACTATAAGAATAGACCATTCCTATTCCAATTCTAAAGGATTTTGGTTCTGAATCCGATTGCGAACCAAAAAGACCCTAAAATGCAGTAAGAAGCTTTATACAAATGGATATCCGAAGTCCGCTCCTATTCTATCATATTCGAATATTCCTATTTCGAATCTTTGGATTGGATAATAGGATTCAAACAGAAATCGGATCAAATTTGGATCAATCCCCTATTCGATCCAATATATATGTTATTTATATTGTATTTTTGTAAATTTGTTATATTATTTATTTTTTCATAAAAATATGTATATATGTGATTAAAATAATTGAAAAGATACCTGCATTTTTGTTTTCCTTTATTTAAGTTGTTATATTTTGTTTTTCTTTTAATAATTTATTTAAAAATAAATAAATTGACCAGATCATATCCGACTTCCTTGTCGGATTTGAATTCAATTCAATGTTTGTGAGATCTAATCAGATCAGGTCTACTGTTTTCACATCGAACTGGATTCAAGTATACCCTAATTCAAATCCGATCCAATTCGTTTGCATCCCTAAGCTCATAGATATTAGGGCTAAATCGGAATTGAAATTGAAATGGTCTATTCCTATAGTCTAATTGGTTCATGTAGGAATTAGAATCAGCTAGAATGAGATTTCATTATCAAGGGAGAGAGAGGGAATGCTCATTCCCTCAAATTGGGGAGTGCCATTCTACTAGGAATGAGAATGAGATTCTAATCCCACCCAACCAAACAATTGGAATTGGAATTAAAATGGCCCAATCTAATTCTTATTCCAAACCTCCATTCTCACGAACCAAATAGACCATGAGATTCTCAATCATGTAAAAGTAGTAAGAAATTATTTAAATAATGCTCATAATTTAACAATAAATATGATTTTAAACAAAATGAAATAGTGAAATAGAATTCATATATCTGATTCTATATAATTAGGACATGGCTAATATGATGATGATGATGATTAACTATAAATCACACGTGAAATAAAATGGTTGTTGATGAAATCAATTTGATATGAGATAAGAATAGAGGTGTAAAGTGGGCCATGCCGAGCCGTCACGGCGTGGCCCGTGAGCAGCCCGCCCTAAAGGTGGGCCGTGTCATGCTGGCCTGTGGGCTGCCATGGGCCGTGCCATCCTCCCCAGTGGAAATTTTGGGGGTCGGCTCGGCACGGCCCATAACCCAGGTCCAAGCGGGCCTGTGTCGTGCTGTCCCGACACGCGGTCCTGGCCCGGGCCGAGCTGTAGGCCGTGTCGTGGGCTTGGACCGTGCCAGGTTGGGAGGGGTATTTTTGTCATTGTAAAGTTATTTATAACTTCACTCAAAATGCCCCCTAAACTAGTTGTTATATAGTTGTTGGGGGGTCATTTATGTCATTTTTTTCAAGTCCCCATAAGCAAAATGCAGAAATACCCCCCTAATATGGCTGTTTATAGTTGTTGGGTGGGGGGAGGGGAGTATTTCTGTAAACCCCCCCCCCCAAAAGTTGGGCCCAACGGTTATATTCTCGGGCGGGCCGAGCGTGGCCCATTACGAGCCTGGAAAGCCATGCCATACCGGCCCGTAGCGAGCTATAGTTCGTGCCATGCCGGCATGCGGGCTACAGGCGGCATGACACGTACTATCGTGCCATGCCATGTCAGCCCATGGGCCTTGAATCCCTGGCCCAACATAGCACGAACCTCCATGTCGAGCTTGGCATGGCCCATTAGCCGTCATGCCAGGCTGAGCCAGGCTGGTCCAAATGCGGCCCGGCCCGATTTAGACCTATAGATAGGAATCTATATTTTTATTACTATGGCCCAACTTAATAAATTATTAAGGTGGTTGTAACCCCACAACCCCCTCTTGTATTGGTATACATGCCACCTTATGACCTCAGCTCCTATGAAATGAGAGGCTTAGATGTTTCTATAATCTATATCCTATAGAATGAACAGTAGTGATCCGATACATTAGTAATCTAGTATAACACAAAAAATTATTATGAGGCCCTCTACGTTCCTTGCACATGGAAGGTGTAAGTTTCAGAAGATTTTTTCGTTTTGAAAATTAATACAACATAATCATTTTTTTTTCTTTTAAAAAAGTTACCAAATGCTAACTCAGTTTGTTGGACAAGACATGTGGCAGGTGACAGGGCTTTAGACTGCATTTATAGCCCCACACCCCAAAGCTTTTGCCTGAAGACAAATACAGACTACGGACATAATTTTAGTGAAATAGAATGATGAGCATATTCAATTAATCAAGTATAGCTAATGGCTTAGCTTAAAACTAGAAATTAGGGAGGGTAATTTTTCCTATTCTTCGATTCATGTAGGGATTCACTCCGAATAGGGCAGAGATGGGGATGATTTCCCTCATAGAGACAGAGATGGGGAAATTTTTATCCCATAATTAGCAGGGATGGGGTAGGGACAAGGAGAGCACTCCCCACTCCAGGGGACCTTGATCCCGGACCCGTGTGATTCCCATTAATATATACATATATATATATATATATATATATATATATATATATATATATATATATATATATATATATATACGTTATATATGGTTGAATATGTTTAAATTTTTTTTAATAGGATTATAAATTTTAATTATTTTATTTTTATTTTTTTTAAATAAAATAAAATAAAAAGTAAAATGATTAACATTATAAAAAATTACGGGGAATAAGGATCCCCACGGGGATGGGAATCCTCGTGGGGACAGAGATGGGAATAACCTTGTCTCCATTAGCGGAGACAGGGATGGAGATTTTTGTAGAAACAGGATGGAGAGAGACTTCCCGTCCCCTCTCCGCCCCATTGCCATATTCCTACTAGAAATAGTGTTTGAGAGGCTGGGGCTGGATGGCTTTTACTGCTTTCACCAAACATAGTTGTTCAGCTTTCCATGCATTTAGATCCATGGAAGTCGAAGATCTATCACAGGAAAGCCCTTCCCAATGGGTATTAAATTAGATTAACTCAAACAGTGATAGAGGTTATAGGGGAGGATGCGTTTGAAAGGAAGAAGAGAAAAGCCATATTGATATTTAGCTTTCAGGAATATGGTTAGATAACTCCAAGAGGATCCGATCCTTTAATAATTGTTGAGAAACAATGGTGGTGCCATTAGCCACGGTTGTCCTCGGAATACTAATTATCGTGTAAAAAGGAAGAACGAGCTTGACATATTTTGTCAATTTTGATTCATTCTAAAATTCGAATGGGCCAAACAACTTTGGTCCTCTTGGGTATTATGCCCACCAGCTTTTTTCTTCACTGTCTTAATCATGATTGATTCTCCTCAATGAAATTTATTGTGGAATCACTTAAAAGGTGTAAGGTTCTGTCTTCTTCATATCAAACTCCAAATCTAGGAATTTGATTTGTTTTTTTTTTTTCCTTTTGTTGGACAGTTAAAAGGGATTTTCACTTGCATCTCAAAAAGGTGATGATTTGGGCCCTTTTTTTTTGGGTAAATGGTACACACCCCTAATAATAGTAAAAAAAATATAGTCCTTTTAAGCAAAAAAAAAAAAAATGTAAGTATCCAAATGTTTCAGTTATCATTTTCTTATTTTCTGTACGTCTGTGTGCCCCCACAGTTGAGATATTGGGTATGGCCAAAATACGACATCAGCAAAATCTTATTGTTTTTTGCTGACATGGCAATTATTTTTGTCTTGAAAAGAAAATTCATAAATATTGGCGAGCACCCCATAAAATGATTCATTTATATCCTACTGTAACCATGATTTTCAAGGCCACGGGACGATCGGACTGGAAAATTTGGGAACTGGTTAAGTAATCAGTTCCGTTTCATTTTAAAATTGTTTTTTGGTCAAAAACTATTGATTTGATCAGCGATCCACTGATCTGGGCTGTCAACCTGTATAATAATTTTTGTACATTTTTTTTAATTTTTTTAAGTCAAAACGGACTGTCCATTCGAACTGAATGATCAGACTGTTCAATACGAGAACCAGTTCCCGTAAGGGTTCTTTATCCAGTCCGGTTTGCTGTAACCATCACCGTAGCATTTTCTTGTGACCGACAATAAAACATGGACTAAAAGTTTTAAATTGAAAATATTGGGAGGTCTGCTTTTTAAATTCAAAATTTGCTGTGGTGATGGCCGCAGCATAAGTAAACTCATTCAAAACACATCCCTTACTATTATGGTATCCGCATTGACATGTAGGCAACATTTGGCAAGAGAATGGGTGCAAAAGGTATGTGTGGATGTAAATACAAATTTTGTAGAATACAAAAGGCATATGCATTGATGTAAATGCAATTTTGCACAAAAGTACAAATTCAGACTCGATTTGGTTTTGCATTGATAAACTATGTATTGTGTTTGGTTGTAATGAGTACAAAAAACGAATTTCAAGGCTGGAATCTACCTGTTTTACAATGACCAACTTCGAGTCATGTTTTGAATGCAAAAAAAATGTCAAGTAAAACAAAATTTCTTTCATTTTCAATATACAAAGACCTATTCTTATCAAACAACTGCAAAAATAAACTGAACCAGAGTACAAAATCCTTTCGATTCTGCACTTGCACTATCACCATATATATGCAACTGTAGTGAAAACAGTTGGTGACTATAGCTTGTATGTTTTCTTTTGAGGAATGCTAGTAAACAACGAGTTTATGCAACTCTTAGATACAAAGTGCTTCTCCCCACAGACCACAGACAGGATGGGATGCATGTCAAAATTGTGAATATTGTTTTGTAGTATATCCCAGTCCCACCCACCATGACTATATAGTTATTCTTCTTTTACTTTTGATATGGAACTAAATTTGAACTTGAACTAATCCTATTACCACTGCAAAGATGGCAACAGGCACAACCATTAAAGGAAAAGCCTGTGGTCATGATGACCACAGAGCTTAGTTGATCCTGTCCTCACATGCCCAGTTATGATATCCTATTCATTTGATATCTGATAAGTTCTCTTGATACTTAAAAGCTGCAAAGTAAATCAGCACATCAAACTCCTACTATTGATTGCAACATCACTTGTAACTTGGAACAAATGATTAGTTCAATCCAAGAAAGGTCCAAGGCCCACAAAGAAAAAGAGCAGGAAATCTCTCTCTCTCTCTCTAACCCAGCTGCTCAACACCCTCCCCCCTCCTACAGAAAAAGAATGGGTTTTGTGGGCCCTGTAATCGGGCATTTGGATCAACTTCTTGTATATCTTCGTCCTAGGGGGAATTTAGGACTTTGACGTATATGTAGTGGTGGGTAACCACACCTGGGCCCGACATCCCATAACCACCAAATACGAATCTATCTGAATTAAACTTTCACGGGCATTGGGAGTTGGGGTGACATATATTTGGGTAAATTCCTTAAATTATTCTTATGGTTTAGCTAATTGATTAAGTATGCGTTTATTGTTTGAAAATTGATTAATACTATCTTTACTGTTTTTGATAATTGACTAACTCTACCCTTATCATTAGATTCTGTTAAAATTTCATCAAAATTCATAGGCACATGACATAATTTTTTAAAAATCCAATTTTACCCTCCAATTTTTTAAAAATCCAATTCTTATGGTTTTCCTCCAACTGTCCCCATCAACGCCAGATCACTATCGGTTTCGAACCTTGCAAATCATGGCCTGGCTCCAAGCTCTCTTCGATTCAATAGCAGAAGCCATTGATGTGTAAGCAACGCCACCGGAGAGATCGACGGTAGCGGAGTTCTCTATCTCTCTCTCCTCTTTCTCAAGTATAATCAGCGCTAAATCTGGCTTTAATACCAGTGATGAACCACCCATTTTGATTCGCTCATCATCTATTCCAATCTTCATTCTGCAATAATAAAGAAATCCTCCGATAATCCAGAAAAGCTCGATCTGCGCCAGATGACTACTCCGATAATCCATTGATTGAGAGAGACCCCTGGATTTGATTGAGAGAGACCTCTGTTCAATCTCGATCTGCACCAGACGACTCCTCCGGTAATCTTTGATTTGATAAATGGGATCTCCATTATCAAAAACAAGGTTCACACAACTAAGGTAGGTTTTGTTTCTTCATAAAAAAAAAAGGTAGGTTCACATAACTAATGGGAACTCCATCGACTTTTCAATCTGATGTAGCGCAATCTAGCTGCTCCCTGCAGGAGATGAACTGGCTACCGGCAACGACGGGCTCGATGAACCTGCAAGAGATGAATCAGAGAACTCGGGGTTGTTTACCCGGCGGGGTCGCTCTGATGCTTAAGTTAGCACTTGGTTTGCGAGCTGAAAATGATATTAGATTGTGAGAGAGCTAGAGAGCAGAGATTACGCGTCCTCTTCACCCCTGGGGGGTGAAGCCTTTATATACTAGAGTCCTTGTGGGTTCGGTGGAGTAGTTTCAGAATTCTCGCTGCGACAGGATCCGTTTCCGTGTTAGTTGGGGATAACGCTACCAACTGGTAAGGCTGACCATTTCCGCCTGAATTGGGGAGTGGGGAGATGATATTTAGCCGTTACAAGGTACGATCCCGTAAGACGCGGAGTACGGTGATGAGATCTCTGGGGTTGCCATGCGGTGGTCGGTCAGCATTGCCTGAGCTCGTGCTCTTTAGATCCGACCTTATATGAATGCCAAAGTGCCTTGGGACCGAGGTGGTCCTGATGTGACCTTGCGCCGAGGTATACTCGTCCCGAGGTAGACTTGTCCCGAGGTGGTCTGGTTATCCGAGCTCGATCCGTTGGCGTGTCAGGATGAGCTATTATCCTGCTAGTTAGGTCGTGTCCACGTGTCCCCCTCTTACTAGGTCGGGCCAAATCACCCTTCATCACAATCGGCCATCTTTGTAAAGGGAAGAAGAAATGGAACAAACAACCATGTTCCCAAATTCAGTGCCGCTCGAACATCTCCTTACCAGTCACCACCGTTCAAGCCTATGACCAAATTCGCAATCCATTCCTTTTGTATTTCCTTCTGTAGTTAGTATTCAAGGTTGGGGAAGAAGGCTAACGGAGATGGTTTCGTCAAAATGGAACAAACAATTATGTTGCTAGTGTCGAGTTGAGTGTTGCTCAAACATCTCTTTACCGGTCACCACCGTTCAAATCTATGACCAGATCCACGATCCATTCCTTTTGTATTTCCTTCTGTAGTTAGTATTGGAGGTTGGGGAAGAAAGCTGATGGAGATGGTTCCGTCGAATCCATTCAAAGGTCTCGTCCATCTAAGTCTGCAATTAGATCCACTCATATTTGCTACTGTTCAAAGATCCTTTGAATCCATTCATAGGTCCTGCTCATCCAAGTCTCCTTCCCGTCCATTTTCTTTAATCTTTTGAATCATCTTGTTACTTGTCCAGATCCGCTCAGATCTGCTACTGATAAAACCTCACCTGAGATGGGATTGTATACAAGGGAGGTGGAGGGAGAAAACGAAGAGGCGAAGGGAGTGGAGGAAGAAGATCACTGCCAGAAGTTGCATGGGCCCCGTTGATTTTGATCAATGATGACTAGACTCGACTTGGGCAGCGAAGACCAGACAAAAGAAGAATTGGAGGAGCTTTCAAGGGTAAAACAAACATTTCAGTCTTTTGTTAATATTTTATTAATGATGCGAACGTTAAGGGTAGAACTAGTCAATTGTTAGAAATAGTAGGAGTAGCATCAGTCATTTTTCAAGTAGTAAGGTACACTTAGTCAATTAAGTAAACCATAAGAGTAGTTTAAGAAATTTACCCTGTATATAATAACGATGGACAAGGAAATCTGTGACGAATTGGAATATGCTCCTCACATAGGGCACCTCACAACGACCTCACAAGCACATCCCACCATGCATTGGGAATATCTCCCGTAAATAATAACACATAAATACAAAATATATTTCCAATACACGATGGGATGTACAAGTCGGTGTGAGATGCCATGTGTGAGGAATAGATTCAGTGTCATCTCAGACAACCATCTATAGCCATTGTTATGAGTTTGACCCTCTTCATTGATTATGTATATGTTTGGCATCGATGTTGCAGTTGTAGCATGCTGCTGATGTGTGGCTTGAAGCATTGTTTTCTCAAAAAACAGTGCCTTTTTTTTTTGTTTGGAATCGTTGCTGTCAGGTAGGAGGTTTCTTAGAGCAACAGCAACTTTTTTTGTTTGGTACCAATGCCACATCAATGCCCTGTTGGCAACAACAAGATGCAGCTCCAAGAAATGCTAAATTTACTTTACTCTAAGCCATGCCTTTCTGATTTTCAAAACATGGCTTAAAACACCGTTTTCTTTAGAAAAACGATTCCAAACATATGACTGTTTTCTGGAACACCATTTTTTTCCTATATAGCGCTGATAAGACGCTACATTATACTAGCTAGGCTAATTATTATAGCCTAAAGTCGTTATATTAAAGTGGGTCTCTTCCTTCTATGCATGATTAGTTCTTGTTAATAAATAAGCAATCAGTATGTGAGAAATGGAGAAAGATGTTTGCTGTATTTGGTATAGCCTTGCTTTTAACAAGTCTTACAAACAACTGAGTGAAAAGAGCATTGGTTGTATTGCTGAAAAAACACCCAAGGGCACACAAGTCACTATCTCAAAGATGTAGTGGAATAGCAAAACAATATTTGTATATTTAATCCAAAATAGTTCGGATAACTCTATTATATTATATATTTGTAGGTAAGTTTAAAAATAAATAATAAATAAGTTTACAAGTAAAACTGATTGAGATTTTTAACTCCATTTAGATACAGGGTGTGTGATATTTGAGTTTGGATTCAGAGAAAAGGCATGCCAAACCCAACTCCGCCCCGTTGACATTCGGTTGCTTACAGATTTTTCTTGTTTGTAACATCTATTTTAACAACCTTCAAAGTAAACCATATCTAATTTATATTCCTTTTTACGAGTTATGATTTGGTGAGCGCGCTCTCATGAGTGAGTCATGAATGCCATATTGTTAGAACCCATTTGGAAGAGATCCGATCTGTTCTTTACATTTACAATTGATACTTCACAAGCACATCCTATCATACATTGCGTACTTAGTAATAAATATTCATGGGAAATGTTTCTAATATACGGTGGATGTGCGTATGAGACGCCCATTTGTGAGGATCAGATCCCGAAGGGCTTGTGCGTTGATTGAGCGCCCTTTACTACTGAACAGCTTCGGAGAAGCTATCCAGATTAGCCTTCACCGAAAAGTCAATTTCTCGACTCAACCACAGCGGTTTTCGGCTTTTCGGGGTTTTTTTAGCAAATACAGCTTCCTGACTTTCTGTGTGGGCCCTACCTTGCAACGCCAGGATAGCCGCTGCGGGAAAGCCCTCCCCAAACTATCACTTGGACCGAAAACGCGGTAAGGCAAAACCGGATCTTGCACCCGTTACCGACCCAAATCGATAGGAAAACTGCAAAAGTTATTTTAATCGAATCAAAAATTCAAATGATTGGCTTGGTAGCGAATAAGTCAGAGAAGAAGAGAGAGGTTGATTGATTGTTCTGTTTCTCTCTCTCTCTTTTTTTTATTATTTGTTAATAAGTAAGCGACTTTTTTATTGTAAGTAAGCGGTATATTTTGAAGCCTCCGATTGATGATTGATGATTAATCTTAGTATGCCTTCAATTCTAAGCCGAGCCGAGCCGAGCCGAGCCGGATGGGTTGGAGTTAGACGATGACGTATCGAACAAAATAAAAAAGGAAACATTGGGAGTGGTGGGGACACACTCAGCTGTACATTTGTCGCATTAGTTGCCGGTTTTAACAGGTGGGTGTGGTCCCCACTATAATATGGTGTTGTCGCTTTCCCACCCTCCCCTGACCCCACCACCCCCCCTATCTATTCTAATCCGGGTATACCAAACGAGTTCCGAGTTTGGCTCAGAATTCAAGATCAGCTGATCAGGGCTTCAAGCAATAGCAATGAGATCCTGCCTGCTTGCTGCCGCTGCCGCTCATGCTCCGGTCCGGTTGTCGGTGCACCTCAGAATCAGATCCTTGATATTCATATTCCAGAATCTCCGTCATCGGATCGGCTTGCTCCCACTTTGTGGACCCACTTCATGTGTCCTTGGGGGGGGGGGGTTGGACTTGGATGGGGCTTTCCTTTCATTGTCTCATGCTTCCTCCTAGGACCTGCACTGCATTTGGGTTTATTGCCTCTAGTCCTCTTGTCTCTGCCTACAATACATCCAAGATGCATTGACGATCAATTGCATCTTGAATGATCCCATTGTCAGACACAAACAACAGGGTGGGCCATCATGTGATGGATAGCCATGTGGCAACGTCGCTTCTTACATTATGTGAAGTGATCCCCGTCAATGGAAAATGGTAGAGGATTTCATTAAAATACGAGGCCAAAAGGATGCATGCCCACGTGGCAAATCAGGACAGTTGGCCTAATAGATTTTCAAGAGATTCCATCCCATATTGTTTGTTTATTTGTTACCCACGGTTCTTATCTGCGACACGTAGCCATAATTTTGGCCAGGTCAGAGGACTACTATCCCAAGCATATTGTTGACAGCGAAACCACGTCGACGTCGGCACAGATGATCTCAGGATCCAACGATGAACAGCATCGTTCCCTTGAAGTTGAAGGAGACTGCCATGAGAGCGCTCGCATTGGAATAGAGTAAAACAAACCGTGAGACGTGAGTGGTGTTTATTTTATTGTTTAATAATAATGCTGCAAATTTGGGGCGGGCCACCGAGTGATGAAAACGAGTGGCAGGGTGGTCCTATGGTTTGCTGGAACGAGAACGCGCTGTTTACATCACCAATCACCAATCCAAGCTGTAAACTATCCCCTTGGATCGAGCGCACTGGTGAAAGCAGAAATCAAACCAGACAATTGATTGGTTTGCCCGAGGTACAGAACCCGATACAACAGTCCAGAGTTGGGATTCTCCTCAGTCCTTGGGATGGATGTTATATGGACAGATGATGCTGCCACTCAACAGTCCACAGTCCAGACACCTTTCCACCTGTAGAGAGGGGAAGCCCATGGAGCCCATAAAACACTATTATTAAAAGCCCATGGAAGATGCAACCCTTCTAAATTGTCAATTCGTCCCAAGTCCTAACAGCTATCAACTACTACTGTTGCGAACTATATTTCTGTAGAGGGGATGAGTGACTCATCTGACGCCATCGTTTCTTAAACCCAAAGCTGCTTAAAGTATAATCTAATGTGCTGTTGGTGGGGGCAGAACTATCACACCATACTTTGAAATTGAATCCATCTGTACTCTTCTCTCTGCACCAAACCAAAGAAGAAGAATTTTATATATTCGTTAGTTGGATGTTGTTGAGTACGAAACTTAATTCGGTGCTGTTGCGTCACTCACCATCTTACCTTAATTGAAGTATTAAACAATTTAAACGACGTAGACTATGAATATAAGAATAATGAAAAACAACCTTGGGGTCTTGAGTCTGGACCGTTATATTATAAAGTACATATTTGTGATCATTGGCTTGCCTGACTGTCTCTTAATCAAGGAGGAAAAGTTAGAGAGGGTCATCTTTCCTCCTTTGCAATGCAATCTCATCTACACTAGTGTGCAAATGCAATCTTTCATACTTTTGCACTAATACAAATGAAATTGCACTACAAATAAACAAAGCCAACAGAATAAATTGAATTGTACTTGGCAGCTCAGGTTGCAGAAGAGATAAATGGGCTAAACTTGCTAGATGGAATGGTGGGCCTCAAAATAAGGTGAAGATTTTCTATACCAAAGTGATCATATACGCCACTCTAATTGCCCACTTGGAGGAGAGTCATTAAAAGGCTAGCTGGAGGTATTCCTCCCCTCCATCGATGTTTCATTCCAATGGCCCTTGTCCGGGTCCATATCCAGTCCCATATAAATCTGCCTTATTCTCTTTTAACCTTCTATTTCAACTATGGTAGCCCATATTTAGCTTAATTACAAAACTAGAGAATGATTATAATTTAGTTTCAAGTATATTATTTAGTTATCAAAAATTAAAATAAAGAAAAAAACTAATACAGGTCTTGCATCTTTGTAATTGGCAATCTATTTTGATCTATTTTATTTGAAACCCCCTATTAATTTATGTTTTTTTTAATTTGATTTAAGATATTAAATGAGATGTTATTAGTAAACAATAACCCACTTTATTTGGTATTTACTATTTATCTAATAAATTTATTTTGAGTTATTTATTTTTAAAAGTTAAACTAGGTTGCTTCTTAAAATTTGAATCAAGATTGTAATTAATAAAGTATTTTCTTTTTGAAAAAAAAAAGATCATTTAAAAACAAATGTGGGTTTATGATAACCTTTTAATGGGTCCCACCATTTGTATTTAATAGACTAAGGATAAACATGTGTTAAGCTAATAAATAACTGTTTGTTGGGAATGTTTACCAGTGAAACTACCAACTTTTTGAATCCTATTTCTTAAATTAATAGGATACCACATGTCTGAATGGTGGTGGTTGGTTGTGGGCTTTAGTAGCAACTTCTTAGAAAATGCCACGTGTCTAACTTTTCAAAAAAATGAAAAGCCCACATGTCTGAATGGTGGGAGGTTGTAGCCTGGTAGTGGGTTATGGGCTTTAGCAGGAATTTATCAAAAATTGTAATGTACCTAGAATAATAATAATAATAATAATAATAATAATAATAATAATAATAATAATAATAAATAAATAAATAAATAAAGTTGTATTTGATAACATTGCTTGTTTTGCACCGATCAATACAAATTGGTGGTAGATATGTTTTGTCACATCATATATGAGAGTAAGTTCAGCTAGAATGATTAGACTTCACCTATCTGAGCAAGAAATCTCTAATTGACATTTCAACTATAAACAACAATGTTCAATCCCACGGGTACTTTTAAGGATTGCTTGTTGTTTCAACCATAGATAGCAGTTTTATGCCAATTTATATTAATCAATCCAAAACATTTCAGGTAAAAATGACAATGGTACCAAATACAACTGAAAAGTGACATTATTTCCTTGTGTTTGTCTTTCGATGATTCTATGTATGCAATCACACAAGGTTAGCCATGCAAGTGACAAGCGTTAGTATCTTTGAAAGAATAAAACAATCCAGAATGTATGTGGTTAGGCTATTGAGGAGCTCTTATGCACATATATGTTTAGGCTGCAACATGAATATATGTTTAGGCAGCAACATGAATCAGTATAGACTTGGAATGAAGCCACCCCAATTTCAGCCCACTCCATTTATTGTGGATGTTGGCCTAGTTCCTACTCCCTAGGGCTGTCATTGGATTGGATTTAGTTTGAGAGTCCAGATTAGCTATACATGGACCCCACAGCACATTGTAGCTGCACATCGAGAATATCTCCCGTACTTATGTCATTCATGGGAGATATTTCTAATGCACAGCTACAATGTGCTGTGGGGTTGGTGTGGGGAACAGTCTATGGGAAGCCAATCCGAATTCTTAATTTAAACCCAACGCAATTAAATTGGATTGGATTAGACCATAGTAGACAAACTACCATATTATAGGATTGGGTTAGCTTAATAACAATCCAATCAGATGTTTACTCCACGATTAAAGCAAGCATTGTGGTACATATTGGTTTTTGGTATACCATATGTAGTTGCACAACAGGAAATCATAGAGAGAGAAATGCCTTCTTAAACTAACTTTTATTAATATAATGTTGGGTGGGGTGTTAGGTAGGTTTGAATTCAAGGACATCAAATCATCAAGTTGCATGGTGGGTTAGGGGTGTAAGTGAATCGGGCTACTCACAAGCTACTTGAGTACCCAAATAAAACTCACAAATAATTGATTTCAAACTGAGCTTGAATAGTTAATCGAGTCGAGGTCAAAGTTTCATAATACATAGCAGTCACAAGCCGATTTGAGTATTTAATAAAGTATCAAATTTTAATATATTTTTATTCATAATACTGTCGATATATTATGTTATTTAATATTTTAAGAACATTAGTGTTAACTATTTTAACAAGAAATAGTCATTTATCGTTAATAAGGGGCTGTTCTACAACATGATTGTTTTTTGCTTTCGTTTGTTTTTAAAATCACCACATCAGCATAAAATAAAAATATGTTTTTGATCTTTGTTTTTGTTTTCTAGTTTTGTTTTAAAAAATAATACATATTTTTGAAACCAACAAAAATATTAGCTTTTAAAACAAAAACAAATTTTTTAGTATAGAAATTATATGATTTATGAAATATGGTGTCGAAAAAATCAAATGAAAACATGTTTTTGGAATTGGATTCAAGAACATGTTTTTGGTTTCAGTTTTAAAAATAAAAAACACACACAACCATGAACATGTTTTCTGTGTTTTTGTTTTAAGAAACAATTTGTTTTAAATGAAACGGGGCTTTGATTTGTTTTTGAAACCAGGTTCAAAAACATGTTTTTGGTTTTAGTTTTGAAAACAAAAAACACACACAACTAAGAACATGTTTTCTGTGTTTTTGTTTTAAGAATCAATTTGCTTTATATGAAATGGGGCTTTGATTTGTTTTTAAAACCAACAACAAGAAAAACAATTCATGTTATAATAGAACACCCCTAAAATTGTACAATACAGGAACGCAAGCTCGCATTTGAGCTAAAGTTTGGCTTTATGGTAATTGAGTCAAGTCAATACTTGGATATGTTAAGTATGGAATCGAGTTGAGTTTGAGTACAAAAAACAATATTTGGTCGAACTTGAGTTGAATATCAAGTAGTGAGCTTTTTTAGTCAAGCCGAGCTCAATTAGGCTGCATTTGACATTCCTTATTTTAAAGGTTTATATCATTTTTGCAGTTACAATGGGGGTAACCCATCCCCCTTCCCCCCAACCCAGGTGCAGGTGGGATTAGATCCCAAGCTTTCGCTACCACTAACAGGAGACCTTACCAACCAACTGGTTTTTCAATCCAATTAAACATATAGTTTGAGCCTTTAAAGCAGTTTATCATATAAAATGTGTGCAATATAAATAAAAATGATTGTATTTATACCATAATAGATATCCAATAGACCATTTTCTCATTGGATTGGATTGGATTGGATCATACCCTTTTGAATTTTGGCTAGGATTGTATTATAGCCATCATAGTAAGATGGATCGGATTTTTAATGGATTAAATTGTCCAAACTTGAACCCATACACCCTCAATGAGCCATCTTATTTTAAGGTTGCCATACTTCATTACAAATTGGATGGGCTGATTCTTGGGCCATCCCATTGTGAACGTTGACTTAGGTCAGATTGGGTTTGGATTAACCTGGTCCAAGTTTTCTCTATCCATGCAATAGCAACAACAATTTTCGATGGATTTCAAAAGGCTTTGAGGTGGGAGCCAACTCATCTTGGCCCAATCGTTTCATGCACATTTTCTTTATTTCTTTCTTTATTCTGGATGTGTCTAATGTGACTT
Source organism: Nelumbo nucifera (assembly GCF_055504915.1). Classification (NCBI taxonomy): domain Eukaryota; kingdom Viridiplantae; phylum Streptophyta; class Magnoliopsida; order Proteales; family Nelumbonaceae; genus Nelumbo; species Nelumbo nucifera. The sequence goes on from NC_142649.1 coordinate 189,762,739, forward strand.
TGGTACCAATCTCCCATGGGGTTCCATACGCTATATGCTAGACCCAGTTTAATCTTTACATGGATATACACAACACGAAGCCCACCGGCCTCATAGTTTGCCTTTTCCACAGGTTTTAACAGTGAAAACGGAATCAGTTCTTACAGCCATGCATTTAGAGCATCTCTATAATTATATTTTTTTCATTTATAAGGAGATATTCACCATGCATAGCTGCAAGTGTTCTGAGGACTAGGTGTGTCAATTGGACTGGATTTGATCCAATCCAATCCAGTCTAATGTGAATCTATTATAAATGGACCAAGTCTAATTCAATCAGATAAATGTTTGGGATCAATTTGGACCGGTCTAATTTAATGTCTGGACCATCCAATCTGTTTAAATTCATTTTGATTTAAATTGGTTTTAACCCAAACCTGGTCCATTAACACATATATTATTATCTTATATCAATGAGCCAGATATTGGCTTAATCCAAATCAATCCAATATAAATTCATTACGGTTGGAATAGGTTCAATCCAATCTAATAAATATTTTAGACCGAATTGCTCCAATCTAATATATTTTATTGGTCCGTCCAATCCATTTAATTTGATTTTGGACTGGATGGGGTCCAATCCAAAACCGATCCATTGACACCCTTATTGAGGACGGTGTGAAAACAAATTTTGTTCAATTCTTGAACAGACACCTCCTCACATAGAGGAATGCCAACTGGTAACTTCCAAAAGCTATATTCATCCCAAGACAACACCACAAAAATAGGAAAAGAGTTTAATTAAATAATGTACATCTGGACTGAATATTGGGGAGGGGGGGGGGGTGGATGCTGATTTTTATTTCACAGTAATAAAAAAGAGGACGATTTGGCTTGAGCCTCTATGGTTTCAGTTTCAGTGTATATTGAAGATTTGGTAAACTTTGGGTGTGGAAACACAGTCCAAGGGAATCCTATAGATACTCAATTGTGGGCAGGCCCACTAAAATTTAGGTCCAGAATTTGGCCCAATGGAGGCTAATATGGGCATTTTGGTATTGGGGTCAAATTTAGGGTTGGGTCATTTGGATGAGGTAGGAGATCCTGGCTGGGCAAAGCTTGAGGTGGTCAACAATTGTTTCTAACCAAGTTCAAATAAACAATGAATTCAATTCAGCCTAATTAAACCCAAGTATTTGGGGATGCTATCATGCTACACAGATTCTGTCCTGCCATTGTGCTTGAGTTTTTATCAAGAGCCATGTTTCCCTGTGAAATTGGAGGTCCTTGTATCATTTCTCACCATTTCAATTCACTCGGATGTTAGATTGTGTGTCTCACTCTACCTACTCCTTAAACTTGCTTGGGCCCTGTGGAGCCCATCCCTGCAGGATTTTTGGGCCGACTGCATCTACATAAGGCCGATCCATGAATCATTCCCAATTTCCTGTTGCGAAGGCGTGTAAGAAATGCGGAACCATCTCTCTTATGATTTATCCCATTTATTTCGTATGTTATTGCGTAGGCACATACTCTCATCTAATAAATGCAATACTGCTCTTTATTGGAGGAGTTGTATTGTAAAGCAGACGACGACATGAAGATGAGAAAACAACAAGAGCAGTTTGTGTCTGTATCGTTATACAATTCATGATGAGTTTGGAGAGATTGTAAAGGGTGATTGATTGTGTCTGTGTCACGTCATTTTAATTTCCTCGGGGCTCATTTCCGTGCTCCTTTCGCTTCTTTGATTTTTCTGCGGCCAGCCAAAAAATATGATGATGGCTGCACAGAGAGGCCACAAGCCAGGCAGGCGGCAGGCGTATGCCGCTGGTTTTGCATTTGTTTGAATTCGAGATGCTTGGTTGGATGACAAAGTGAGAAGAGGAAGAAGCTGACTAGCTCAGCTAAGACATCATGTTGGAACAGGTTTTTTGTTGGGAGGATATTCCAATAGTTGAGAAGGCCTTTTACCTCTAGCTGGTTATAATGTAGACTAGTTTGGATCTCTCATCATTATTGATGTTGTTCGATTTGATGTGATCTCGAACTAAGATCTCAGTCAAATAGTCTGGTGAAGTTGAAGTGAATGGATGAAGTCGTATATCAAGATTCTAAAATTAAGAAAAAAGTTAGAGGCCCAAGGAGTTGTTTCCTAGGTAGGTGACGGGTTGTCGAAGCCCTCAAAATTAATGCTAGTCCTACAATAAAATAATTGCAGTAAAAAGTGGTACTAGGTCGAATCCCACATGGAGCAAATCAATAATCTCTTAGCCGAATGGATAATATAATTGAGTGGGAAAATTTAATAACTAAAATTAAAAGAATAAGAAAGCAATAACAAACTAAACAAAACAAAGAGAAAATCAATCTTACCGAATTCTGGTTCAAGGGTTCGGGTTGAATCAATTGGCCATAGATCCTAGGTAAAATTCAGCAGTCTTGCAATTCAAGCATTTAACCTTAGATTTATTAGGATAGCCATAATAAACTTTGTGTTTTCTTAAATCAGTTGACCAAACCCAGCATTCAATCAACACTTATCTTTAATCAACTGGGTACGATAGCGCTTCATATTAATTAATGATAGCATTAAGCTTTGTGAAAACAGTTAAACCAAAATAACAATAATTGAGATAGCTACAATTATTGAATCTTATTCCATCGATTCCCTTTAGGTTAAAACATGTCAATACATTGGTCAAAGGCTGTCACGAACAATTGACCCAAAAAGATATTAACCTAATTGCTACTTGTACCACTATTCGTGACAATTACGGATCACCGAACCATAGATAGCAGTAGGAACATCAACATTAATTCAGTTTGTCAGACTAATTAACATTAACATCCAATAAAAATATGCTCAAGAATCAATGAATACTTGATTTAAAAAGCAAGAAAATAAATTAACTACAGAACCTCACAATGACACAATCGAACCTCCCCCCTTGAACCAAAAAAAGAAGCTTAGCTGCTCATGATCTGCGCAATCTCCATGCTCTGCTTCTCCATGGCCGAACTGCTTTCTTGAGTTTCTTGATTTTCTTGATTATCTCTTGGATCTTGGAGTGAGTGATGCTAGAACTGGTCCGCCCCCCTCTTTATATAGCCAAAGGAGAGGGTTGTTTTCCAACTCCTTCTAGGAGATCATCTTATCTTCAGGGAGTCATGATCTTCTTTGAACTAATCCTATCCTATCTCTTATCTAGTGATCTAATCCAATCTTCTTATCTTTATAGGATTACATTCAGAAAATTAAATCTAATAAGACTCTTTCCTTGGAGACTACATTCAAAATTGGGACTCTTGGCTCTTGATTTCGAGTTGGGCTGCTTCGAAATAGGATTACATCTTATCTTCAGGGAGTTCTGTTTCAAGGTATTTCTGCGAGTTGGGCTTCAGTTGTGAAATGGGCCTGGCTACGAACTTGCTCCAACTTCGGGCTCATTTTCGTACTCGATGCGGGCCGAATTTGTCAAAACCCAAAACATAAAAGTTGTGGGTCTTCCTTTCATATTTATAATGCTTATTGAATTGTCCAATTCGGAGTCCGGAATTGAGAGTTATGCCCAGATTACTGACTGTCGCCGAAACTATGCAAAATCACCCGATTTGCCCTGTTTTCTTCCAATTGCCTTCTTTCCTGCCCTAAATCGAAATACAAGAGTAATGAGTCCATTTAAGTGCTAAAGTGATGTAAAAATATGAAAATTAGGGGACAAAAATAGGGTTCTTTTCGGTCTCATCAGTAGGCACTTCGATGCTCAAGTTAGTGATGTGAGATAGACGGTTGGGTTGAGTAGTTAAGAATAATGTTGGTCCAAGCATGAGAGGCAAAGTAGCAATATCAAGAGTCGAAAGTCCCTTACCCTAAGCGAAGGATACCTATTTATAGCCAAAGATTCGTGTCCGACTCAGATGAGGCTTATGGGGTTCTCGGGGTGAAGTTACCCGCCAAAGTCTTCCGGATAAGTTTGTATCCCCGACAGAGTTGTCTCCCATGTCTATGCAGGACTCTCCTTGGTCGCACTTATCCGTCTTGCATGGTGCCAGCGTGGCTAAAGGGATAAGGCAGCCATAGAGGCTGCCACATGGCGCCCATAGCCAGCTCAACCATAACCCGAACACCACTTCCGCAGTTCCGAAGTCGAGGAGTGTACTGCTCGGCCACAATGTGGCATGGAAAAGCTCTGCGGTTCTTGGATGAGGAACTTTAACTTTAGTTGAGCATGTCTTTTTGAGTTGAGCAGTTTAGGGTGGACCAGCTGGTTTGACGCCCGTATCGTTTCCGAGACAGGTCAACAGGTGCGTCATTTCGTTTCCCCGAGGCTATGTGCGTGCATAAAGCGGAGGCATTGTTTTGTCTTCCCTAGCTATCAGTGGGTGGCATTGAATGGACGTTATTGATCTATCTTGATCTGAGCCATTGGGAATCCTATAAAAGAGGGGTCAAGAGCATTTTCACTTTGTCATTTGTGAAAAGTGTTCTTTAGAGCTCAGCGAGAAGTAGTCCTTGGCTGGTGCTTCGGTTTTCCACGGTTTTAGTCTTCACTTTGGTAAGATATCTTCTTCCTCGTCCTTTAATTCTTCCTATTCATCTTCTTCTTTTGGTTCCAGTAGCAAGTCCGAGTAGGGGACTCTTGTCGAGGCTACTGCGCTCATGGTCCGTGAGGGTGAGGCCGATGGCCAAGGGGCCGAGGTTGACAGTTTTTAGGGTTAGGCCATGGAGATGGAAGAGGTTGTGGTCTGGGGGGACGAGGCCGATGAAGTCAAGGTCGAGGTAGTGTCTGAGGAGGGGCCCAACGTCCCACCATGGGTTGACAGCCGCTTTGGTCTACTCTGTGTTGTCTGACTCTCAGGGATCTAGCCCAAATCAGGGCCTTGTACTACATTCCCAAGGAGTACGAGATGAGGTGCTCGAGTGCTGGTGAGCAAGCCACCTCGGCTCAGCTTGGCAAGCTCTATGTCTATAAGCATAGCCTGATGGCCTGGCTGAGGCTTCCACTAAGTGAAGGTATAGTCGTGGTATTAAAGTGGGACCGCATCCTGCCGATCCAATTGATGCCCAACTCCTTTAGGTACTTAGTCAGCCTTCTCTACTACTGCTCGGTCCATAACTTAGAAGTTACCTTGCCGATGTTTGTCCATTTTTTGCAACTGAAGAAGCACCTGTAGGGCTACTACTATTTCTCAGCTCAGTAGCATAACAAGGTGCTTGTTGAGGCTCCATCTTCAGTAAAGCGATGGAAGGAGAGATTCTTCTTCATGGTTGTTTGGCACCATAAGTTAGATAGAGAGGATAGACGTGTTCGAGTACACATCATTTTCAATGTTGATCTGTGACAGGTTGATGAATGACATTCCGAGCAATACCAGTTTAGTCCGTAGGTTATATTAGGTTTTTTTCTTCGCTTTCCAAGATCTTTTCCTTGGTATTGATTTCATGATGGATTGTGCATGTAATGAGATGGCTGGTTTTGAGGAAATGGCTCGGCGTATAAGGGCCACGACAGAGAGGATGCAATCAAGCAAGACCCCAGGTGCATAACCGCGGGTTGCCGGGCAGTAGGTGAGGTCAGCGGAGCGTACGCCTCGACAGGAAAAGAGGCCAAGGCTTCCAGAGGAGGTGGTGGTTGTCAACCCGGAGGAGGCCACACCTCAGTTTGATCATCCATCGCCACCGAGGGAGGGAATGCTAGAGTGCAGCGTGACGTAAGGCTCAGTGGGCGCATACGTGCCATAGTGGAGTGTTCGGTCGGGGGACAGTCTCAAAATGGAGGGGGTCCTTGAGCAGCTCGTCCGAGGCCTGGTGACGCCCGTCATTAGGCAAGAGATCAATAGTTTGACCAATGACTCCCTTGAGAGAGGCCTTGCGTCAGATAACGGTGGTAAGTCCTTTCCCCTTCTTTGATTGTTCACTATTTTGTTCATTGTATTGATGGTTGATTGTTTTGCAGTCTACTTGCTTGGTCGTCGGCCTTGTTGATCATCTTCGCACGTTGTAGCACCTTTATGAGGTGCGAGAGGCAGAATTCGAATAGGTGAAAGCAGAGAACGCTGAACTAAAGGTCGAGCTCTCTGAGCTAAAGTGTGGTGTCGAAGACAGGGACGATACGTTCGTAAATTGAAGGGTCGCGTCCACAAGTTGAAGGAGGCGTAGGACGCACTTAGAAAAGAGCTCAGGGAGGCTGAGGCAAGGGTAGCTTGGGCGGAGGAAGGAGTCTCTAAGTATAAGGCCCCGAAGGCCTATCAGAACGACTTGGACGACTTCACCATTGAGTCCTAGTAGCAGGGGTTTGCCTTCTAGTAGCAGAGAACTATGCGTTGCTTCTTGGAGGTGGTCAAAGTTGTTCAGGGGTTAGGCCCATTCGACCCCCCTACGCCTGGCAAGGAAGATGTCACTGTCGAGGTCTAGGAGCAAACTGAGGAGCCTCTTGTCGATCACTGAAGTTGCTTGTTTCCTCTTCTTTTTTTTTGTTTTGTTTGTGATGTACATGGCTCGGTATGCCAAGCCTTTAGACTTGTAATTACTTTTGCCAATTTAATGAAAGATCGAGCTTTTTTTGCCAAAAATTGTGTTCATCTTTTCCTTTCTATTATACTTGGTGAATGGATTGATCGTGGGCCTCGATCTTGTCTTGGCCAAGGTGTCGGGCAGCCGAGATCATAGACTTCACATCTTCGGCTTTATGTTGGCTAAGGTGATTCCGAGCTCTCGATGTCTTGGGGATGCTCGGTGGCACCTGGTCTCGAGGAGCCTTACGCTCTATGTAGGCTAGTCGTGTTCCTTGGTTGGCTCTACTCTCATGATTTGTTAACTGGGTGTGCGGAGTTCAGTGGCCACCCTCTTTCTATTGTGGGCGGGGGCATCGTTCCCGCTTTAGGTTTCAATGGTTCGAGGTCGGCCAAGTTTGCTAGTCGTTCTAGGTCGGCTTTGCACTACCAAAGTGTGAAGGTGTGTGTAGTGATGCATGTGTGGCATGTTTGGGCGCCTAGGCCGTTGGAGTTTGGGCAGACGTTGTGTGCAATGTGCGTTGGCCAACTGGATGAAAAAATAGAGCACTTTATTAACCAAGCTATTGATAGTATATCCTTAGGTTCCCTATGTTCCAGCTCCTCAAAATGGGCTTCCCATCGATGTCTTCTAGCTTGTAGGTGCTTGGTTCGAGGACTTTGGTTAACCTGTATGGTCCTAACACGGGTACTGACTTTGCGAAGGACGAAGTCACCTGTCTTGAACTCCCTTCTTCAAACTTTAGAGTCATAGTACTTGGTCATTTGGTGCTGCTATGCTGTCATTCTAAGGTATGTTTGGTCGCGGGTTTCTTCCACTAGGTCATGCTCTGTATGAAGATCTTCACTGTTCTACTCAACGTTATAGAGCTCAATCCGAAGAGTAGGGGATCCAATCCCTACGGGGATCATTGCTTCGGCCCCGTATGCTAGGCTAAATGGTGTCTCTCCGATAGCTATCTATGGTGTGGTCCTATATGCCCAGAGGATGCTCGATAGCTCTTCGACCCACCTTCCCTTGGCCTTGTCAAATCTGGTCTTCATGCCATGGAGTAGGATTCGATTGGTGACTTTGGTCGTTGCTCTGTGGTCGGTGAACGACCATAGTCTGGTGGTTTTTCAGTTCAACGCAGAAGGCTTTGAATTTCCGATCGGTGAACTAGGAGTCATTGTCGATGATGAGGACTCAAGGAATACCAAAACGGAAAATGATGCTCTGCCAGAAGAAATTTTGGTCATTATGCGCGATGATGCATGCCAAGGGCTTGGCCTCCACCCACTTGGTGAAGTAGTCTACCGCAACGAGGAGGAATTTCTTCTGCCCGACCATAGTGTGAAGATGTCCATTGCCCATTGAGCAAAGGGCCACAGACTGGTGATGGGTGTCAAGGGAGATGCTGGCTGATGATGGAGATTCGAGTGTTTTTGTCAACGGTCACACTTCTTAACAAGTTGAGCTACATCCTACTTCATGGTGGGCTAGAAGTACCCTTGCCGAAGTGCCTTGTGAGGCAAAGTTCGGGCATTGGGATGGTCTTCGCGATACCCTCGTTATCTCCCTGAGGACGTAGTCAGCCTCGGTTGAGGGGAGACACCTTAGGTAGGGTAGAGTGTGTGACCAGCGGTAGAGTTGTCCTTGGATGAGGCAATACTGGGCTGACCTATGTACAAGCCTCTTCGCTTCGGTTCAGTCAGTTGGCAAAGCGTTGTCCTGTAGGTACTGAGTTATGGGGTCCATCTATGATGGACCTTGCTGAACAAGGAGGATGAACAGGGATATTTCTGAAATGCTGGGATGTTCAAGAGTGTCCATCTGGATTGTTGGGTCAAGGTCTGTGCATGGTAAGCTAGCGAGCTTTGAAGTGTTCGAGCCGTTGGATGAGCTCTTGCACCCTTTGCAGGTATCTCACCATGGTTGGTTCTCTTACTTCAAATTGGTCGAGGATTTAGTTGACCACTAGCTGAGAGTCAATGAAAGCCTTGACTTGCCTAGCACCGAGATCTAGAGTGAGCCGAAGTTTGGTGATCAGATCTTTGTTATTGGATGCTTTGAACTCGAACCTGAGGGCGTACTCTAGTATAGTGTTGTCCGGACCGAGGAGGATGAGCCCAACTCCACTGCCTTGATGGATAAACGATATGTCCACATGGAGGGTCCAAATTGGTGGGACTTCAGCTAGATCCTGCATCAAAAAGGTGCACTCTACTAGGAAGTCAGCCAGTGCCTAGGTTTGATGGCGAGTTAAGGCACGTAGTTAATGTTGAACTCACTCAGCTCCACTCTCCATTTGACTAGGTGGACAGATGCCTCCGGCCTTTGCAAGACCTGCTTGAGAGCCTGGTTGGTGAGCACTCGAACGCTATGGGCTTGGAAGTACAGCTTGAGCTTTCTTGCCGAGGTAACTAGGGTCAAGGCGACCCTCTCCAGGTTTGAGTATCAAGTCTCTACGCCTGTGAGTACCTTGCTGGTGTAGTAGATTGGCCTCTGTGTCTGAACTTCCTCCTTTACCAAGACCGAGCTGACCACCTCATCTCCAACCGAAAGATAGAGCAGGAGTAAATCTCCTGAGCTCAGCTTTGTGAGCAGAGGTGGTGAACTTATGTACCTTTTCAATTCTTGGAAGGACCATTCACATTCCTCAGTCCACTAGAAGTCTTTTAGCTTTCTTAACACCTTGAAGAAGGGCAAGAACTTGTCCGCGGACTTCAACATTAACCTACTGAGCACGACTATCCATCCGATAAGGCGTTGTACTTCTTTGTAGGTCCAAGGTGACTGCATGTCAAGGATGGCTTTGATATTTTCTGGATTGGCCTCAGTCCCCCTCTACATAACCATGAACCGCAAGAATTTGTTGGAGCTGACGCCGAAGGCACACTTTGTTTGGTTCAGCTTCATTCGATACTTCTTGAGGGTGCTGAAGACTTCCTTGAGGTTGGCTAGATGCTACTTGGCCTTCTTGCTCTTTACTAGCATGTCGTCTACATATGCCTCCACGTTTTGGCTGAACTGGTCATTGAACACTTGGTTCAGCAATCGCTGATAAGTAGCATTGGCATTCTTCAAATCGAGGGGCATTACCTTGTAGCAATATACCCCTCGGTTAGTTATGAAGGTGTTTTTCTCCTGGTCGTCCGGATGCATCTGAATTGGGCTATAGCCTAAGAATGCATCCATGAAGCTCGGATGTTCATGCCCCGTCATTGCGTTGATGAGCTAGTCAATCCTCGATAGGGAGAAACTATCTTTGGGACAGACCCTATTTAGGTCAGTGAAGTTGATGCAAATCCTCCATTTTCCATTGGCCTTCTTAACCACTACTATGTTTTCCAACCAGTCCAGGTAGGTCACTTCTCGGATAAAGTCGGTATTGAGTAGTTTCTAGACTTCCTCATTGATCACCTGCCACTATTCTGAGGTGAAGCTCCTCTTCTTCTACCTGATAGGTCGGTAAGGTGGGTCGACGTTTAGGCAGTGAGTGATGACATCAAGGTTAATCCCTGGCATTTCTGCTACCAACCAGGCGAACATATCGGCATTGTTCCTCAATAGCTGCACTATGTCGTCCCAAATGCGGTCTTCCAGGAGGGGTCCAACTTGGACCGTCTTCTTGAGGTCTTTGTCGAAGAGCGGCACTTGGATGAGGTCTTCGACGGGCTGGTCATGCTGTGTCTGGAGCTTGTCCCTCAAGTCCATGTTCTCCATGCTGAGAGTCTTGACAGCATGGGGCCTTCCTCGGCAAGCTATCAAGTAGCATTTCCATGCGGTCCTTTGGTTTCTGTGGGCCATGCCTACTCCATATGGGGTTGGAAACTTGACGGCCAGGTTATATGTGGAAACCGAGGCTCGCAAGGCATTTAAGGTGGGCTGGCTGAGGATGGCATTGTAAGGAAAGAGGACTCAGATGACTATGAAGTCAACCATCGCTATGGTGGTGGTGATGTCGTCGTCCCCAATCAAAAAAGGCAGGGTGATCTTCCCTTAGGGCATGAGAGAGTCCCCGAAGAAGCCCACTAGGGGAGTGTTGACCGGAGTGAGACGGTCCCTGTTGATGCTAAGCTGCTCAAAGGCTTCTTTGAAGAGGATGTCGGCTAAGCTTCCTATGTCCACCAAGATGCGTCAAACTTCAAAGTTAGCCACTCCAACAGTTATCACGAGGGTGTCGTCATGTAGGGTTTGGCCCCCCCTGAGGTCGTCTTCGGTGAAAGTGATAAGTTCATCTTGTCGCTGTCTCTTCTGCTCCCTATTTTTGGCCTGATGTAGCCACACATATGCCTTGCGGGCCGAGCTACTCTCCCCTCAAAGGCCATTCCACCTGAGATTACTGCGATGACTCCTACTGGGGGAACTCGGATTGGAGGTTTGTCGGGCAGACATGCTTCCTCTTTTGACTTATTCTCTTTGATGTCTATGAACCCACCGAGGTACCCACGCTTGACGAGGTCTTTGAGGTGGTGGCACAAATCACGGCAGCTCTCCGTCTCATGGTCGTGGTCTCGATGAAAGTCATAGTATATGTCTCGGCTTCTTTTGTTGTTCTGTGATTTCATCTTCTCAGACCATCTGATGAAACTATAATCCTGGATCTACACCAATATCTCGGACCAAGGTGCATTCAAAAGAGTGAAGTTTTTGTATGTTGGAGGCAAGGTCCTTGGTCTTCAGTCAGATCGTTGGTCCTATCTCTTACTATCTCGATCCGACCTACGCTCGTCATGATCTCTCCTCTTTCAGTCTTGCTACTCTTTCTCACTCCTTTGTAGTGCCTAGGCTTCCTTAGCGTTTATGTAATTTTGTTCATGTTTAATGAGCGTCATTAGGTTGGGAGGGGGGTTCTTCTTCAAGGAAAAGTTGAACGTGGAAGATCGCAGGCTGCTCATGATGGTTGTCACTGCAATAGACTAGTCCAGAGATTGGACTTGTAGGGCCTCGACATTGAATCTCGCCAAGTACTCTCTTAGGGTTTCCCCCTTCCTCTGCCGCACTTGCATAAGACTATCCGAAGTCTTCCAATGTCTTTGGCAGGCCATATTGCTCCAAGAATTAGGTCTCCAGTTGTTCCCAAAAAGATATGAACTGCAAAGGAAGGGAAGTGTACCATGTCCTAGCGACTCCGTGGAGGGTGGCGACAAAAGCCTTGCACATTGTACTTCTCGAACTGCAGAGGTCGCCAACCAACTGGTGGGAGTTCATCTATGATCTCTTGGACGAAGACTGGTTCTTTTGCTGACTGGCTGTGGTGTTTGACGGCTCGGGCTATTGGAGGAGTCGTGCTTTTGTCCGCTTGGCTGTATTCCAGTTCAACTAGGCGCTCTTTTAGCTCTTTGATATCGATGTCTCTATTGGTTGGGGCCGCGTCTATGAACCTTTCTCCCTTCGATATTGTAGGACGGTCTCTGACTAAACTGGATTCGACAATCGAGATCAATTGTGGTGGTAAATGTTGAATGAGCCGTTCTTTCGCCAAAACCCGAATGGAACAGTGCGATTTGTTGTGGTCATCACGTGCATGAGACCGGACTGGAGAGTCTAGTCTTCTTGACGGTTGTTGTCTTTCTTGATCAGATCGGACCTTATGCCTTTCTAGATGGCATTTTTTGGGGTCCGCAGAGTGAGGATCAGCTATAGTAAGTGCCTGCATGGCAGGGGGAATGGTCTGGGGGTTCTGTGCTAGTTGTCTTAGTGTGTCCATCATTGCAAGAATCCGGTCGACCTTTTGCTACATCGCCTAGAACTGTGCGAGGCCAATCGTCACTTGCTATTGGGGATCCCGAGGTGGACATATGTGGTGAGAATGAGATCCCCAAGATGGGGATCAGACTCCATAGTGGTCGGATGCGGTTTTTAGCATGGTTCTTGATTGCATGAAAAGAGATTTGGGAATGGCTTTTCATACGTTTCCCACAGACGACACCAATCTGATGTTGTCCGATCTAAGGTGGTCTTAAACCAAGATTAAAGTCAGATAGTCCTGCCGACTGATGAAGCCGAGGTGAAAGGATGAAGCCGTGCACTAAGATTCTAAAATCAAGAAAAAGGTCAAAGGCTCAAGGAGTTGTTCCCCGAGTAGGCACTCCAACGCTCAAGTCAGTGGTGTGAGATAGATGGTTGGGCTGAACAATTGAGAATAATGTTTGTCCAAGCAGGAAGTAGCAGTATCAAGAGTCAAATGTCCCTTACCCTGAGCGAAGGTTAAGTATTTATAGCCGAAGATCCGTGTCTGACTCGGATGAGGCTTATGGGGTTGTTGGGATGAAGTTACACGCTGAGGTCTTCGGGATAAGTCCATATCCCCAATGGAGTTGTCTCCCGTGTTCGTGTAGGACTCTCCTTGGTCGCGCTTATCCATCTTGCGTGGTGCCGACATGGCTAAGGGATAAGACGGCCACAGAGGATGCCACATGGCGCCTGCACCAGCTCAACCATAACCCAAACAAGTACTACTCCAGTCGCTTTTATATGTTGTCAGAGGGTCGATTCAGTCCTCACAAAATTGTGCCCACACCCTTTTCAGCCATACACTGCTCGTGGGCGGCCCGTGCAAAGTGTAGGCCGTGTCGCCCTCCCCTGGGATAACTTGGGGTTTCGGTCCGGCATTGCCCACGACCCATGCCCATGCGGGCCCATGCTATGCCATGGGCCGAGCCTTGGGCCAGGTCGAGCCATGCATCGGGCCAGCTATTTATTTAAAAAAATTGACAAAAAACTTAAAATTTTAATTTTATATGAATTTTGATGTATACAATTGCTTATATATACAATAATTAAATAAATTAGTATAATAAAATTAAAAAATTATTTACTTTATTAATATATTATATACTATATATTATTATATAATTATAATCTATATAATTATATATAAAATATATAAATAATATATATGGGCCATGTCGCGGGCTAGGCTACGGGTTGGGCTGTGCCAGCATGCGGGCCGCGGGCGGCATGGCCCACTCGATAGTGCCATGTCAGTTTGGCCCATGGACCTAAAACCCAAGGCCCAACATGGCCCGCATGATTGTGTCAGGCCTAGCATGGCCACGGACCGTCATGTCAAGCCATGCCAGGCCAGTCCAAATTCATGCTGGGTTGTGTCGGGCCACGAGCAGCCCAACCCAACTTACACCTCTATTAATACATGTGAAAAGAGTGAACACAATTTTGTGAGCACCAAATCTGATTTCATGTTGTCATTGATTGAATTGTGGAGATGCAAATGTGCGTCTGTAGATAATGTTGAAAGCATTATTAATATCAACATGTTGGTAGCTGTTATCATCTCAATAGAGACTTCCTAACCACGGAACATTGGCATGTTCATTTGTGAATGGTAAAATAACCCCATTATAAATAATTGGAAACATCTCCCTTCCGACATTATTGCTTCTACATGCCTTCCATTATTCTGAGCTAATGAAAACTCGCAAATACCTAAATTTGACCATTTGAATGGCAAATTTGTTTCTTAATTTGCCTTTCCTATTGCTATTACACTGGCTATAAGCTTTTTTTACTTGATTTTGAAAAGTTTACTATTTTATATATTTATTTGCAATTCTGAATTTTTGGTTGAAATGTATTTTTGAAAACTGTATATTTTCATTTAGGTAAGTGGAGTAAATGCATCAATGTCAGAAAGTGCTAAGGAAAGGAAGACAATGATATTTTGATATAAAAAAGGTGGATGTTGATACACAACCGTCAGAAAGTAAAGGGGAAGTTGAAATTTGCCATTATTCATAGGAAATGTTTTGGAATTCGGATGCAGGGAAGTGCTGTGAGGATAAAATCACAGTTTTCTGTCAGTTGTTTCTTGGCCTATTATGGGAAATTCAGAAATTTGGGGTAGTGTAAAGTTAATATCTAAATTTTTAAATATGTCATTATAGTATCTAAATTTTCAAAAAATGTCAAATTGGTCCTTGCCATTAATCGAACAAGAAGATACTATTTATTTTTATTTTCTACTATGATATGAAATGGATGGCACCTAATTGGTTAAATAAGTATTTCTAGGACAATGTTGAACGTATAAATGCGAAGACTGTTTGTATCATAATATGGAGGCCGCGTTCTGTGCACCCATGGGTGCATTGGACGAGTGCACCCTCGAATGAGTGGCAAATACATCGTCTCATCCGTGTTAACCGTGAATTAACGGAAATTTTCTCCATTACTAATAGTTCGGCTGGTTGAACTGGCCACTCTTGATTCTCCTTCCCATCGCCATCGGCAACTCCCTACGCACCGGCATCGTGAGCGGGAAAAAATCCACCATTCCCCGCTTTGATTGGGTGACAAGAACTTTGTATCTGCTCCTCATAGAAGATATAGTCTTGCAAGTAATTGGAACACTGGGTCTGTCGACATTAGGAAATGAACCGACAAAATTGGAAAGGAGTAAATGTCAAGTAAATGAACTCCGGTGAGAAGAAACTGGAACCCAGGAGTAAATGATCCGTCAAGTAACTAGAATGTTAACTAACTGGAATGCTAGATCTGTGGGTCCAGTTACCTGGATTTGATCCGTTGCCCTCTGTCGTGTTCTACAAGGCTGGTTAAACCAACAGAAGAAGCTAGCATTCAAGCCACCAATGGCGAGAAAAAAAATCCATTGTCTCACCGCTAGACCTGTTCATGGGCCAGGCTCGGGTCGAGCTTTCACTCTGTATAAATAAATTTTTCTAAGGCCCAAGCCCGAGCCCGGCCCGACCATCGGGCCTACAACTTGGGCCCGAGCCCAGCCCTCATAAAAAGCCCAAAGCCTGGGCCTGGACCCAAGTCCGAAATTTAGCCCATGCTGTTACTATTGCTGAAGCGACCGAATAGAGAGAGAAAGATTATAAAGAAAAAAATAAATATATATATATATTTTAATAAATATTATATTATTTATATATTTTATATAATATATAAAATACATATTATGTATTTTATAAAATATATAATATTGAGTCGGGCCGGGCCGGGCCGGGCTCGGACCGAGCTTTTTTGACAAATCCCGAGCCCGGCCCGAAATACAGTCGGGCTTACTGTGTTAAGCCCGAGATCAGGCCCGAGGGCCTAATTACATGACCAAGCCCGACCGGGGTGCGGGCCGGGCCGGGCCGAGCCATCGGGCTACCCGGCCCATGAACAAGTCTACTCACCGCTACGGAGATAACAACAAACAAGGGGGAGATATACTCCGGTGAGAAGAAAGGAGGGGAAGAAGAAGAAGAAGAAGAAGAGAGATGGAATGGGTTGCACCGAGTTCAAATTGGTCGCTATAATCAGCCACAACAGGAAGCCCGTCGGTATTGACCCACCTTCATTTGCCTAAAAAAAACCCGTCAGTGTAAGGCTTCGATTTGTTGAAAAGAGAAAACAGGAAGCCCTTGTAAGAAGAAGAGGCCAAGAAGTGTATCGTCGGAGTTCTTGCCGTCGATGGCTACTAGTTTGGGTCATTGTTCACTACTATATGGTTGTTGGTGTGTGGGTAGGGTTCGGGTCCCATGTTAATGGTGCAAAGCCCATTAGTTATGAATCTTGATCCTGGACACATGGTCGATTGGGATCTATTCCTCACTGAACACAATCACATCTCACCCTGTATTGAAAACATGTTCCTATAAATCTATACTACTTGTAAAAGAGCAAATGTCCCTTCTTTTTAGAATTTTCATTAGATGTTTTCTACCCCCTTATCCAAGTAACATACAACCGTATAAAGAGAGTATCTATGTTGTTTACTTTTCCTTTAAAAACTGTCCATTTATAACTGTTCAAAAATTGTCCTTGTAAATAATTTTATCTCAGAGAGACTAACACGTGCAAATGCACATAAATGTTTCTATACATGATCAAGGCATACTGTGAGTTCAGTGTGAGGCGCGATCTGTAAGGAGCAGATCCGTCGAGGAATTGGATCATCAGACATGGAGTGGGCCCCCTACCTCCCTAACTACTCTACACGCAACCCAAAAAGAGAAAGGAACGGACGGTCATGGTATGGTCTGGTCCGGTGTTTTTCTACTAAAAGTAAGGAATTTCCCACGTGTATAAAATAATAATAATAATAAATGGCAAATAAGTACTGCCCATAAATAAATAAATCCGATCCCAAACCTTAAAGTTAGCCGCATCCGCTTTCTCTAGAATTTAATTCGTTCGCGAATCGCGATTGGCCGTCTCGTTATCTTCGGGGGGGCGGAAGGAAGACAAGAAACTCTCTTTACTCATCTATTTATATTCATTTTTCGCACTCTCTCCTCCCTTCTCTCTCTCAACTCTCCCCCTCTTACTGTTGCTAATGGCGGAAGTTGGACTCAACTCTCCTCTTTTGCAACCCGAACACTTCAGAAACTCACCCCCCGAAGCCCAACTAATCCTTGACATCGAAGTCGATGGCTCTGGCAGCTGCGATTCGCTTTCCTCGGTTCATTACAATTATCCCGCTGTGGATACCTCCGAAGAACACAACCCTTTCCATTTCATCGGTGCTGGCAGCTTTTCCGTTCCTCCCCAGTCCCCGGTTGATCCGTTTCGGAATTATACCCCCGATATTCAAGGTCTCTATGAATGGCTCAAAATTTTGGTGTGTATTCCCATTGCAATTGTTCGGCTTGTCTTGCTCGGTCTTTCTCTTGCGGTGGGTTACGTCGCCACCAGATTCGCTCTGCAGGGTTGGAAGGATAAGCAGAACCCGATGCCCAAATGGAGATGTAGGCTGATGTGGATCACCCGCCTCTGTTCTCGTTCTATTCTCTTCTCTTTCGGGTAAGTCGCTGCCCAGGGTTTATCCTTTCATTCCTATGGTCTTATTCTATCCGATTGTTGAGCTAATCATTCCTGTGGATAATAGCTCTAAATTATGCCAATTGCCAAGTGATAAAGTGGTTTCCGACAAGTATGATTTAGTGATCAGCTGTCCTTCCTGATTGTTCCTTTATAGGGTGTTCACGGTCCGGTTCGATGTAGTTTGGAGAAGATCTCCGACCAAACCATTAAATTACGTTTTGAGAAATTTCTAAATCAAAACAAATCGTTTTGGTATGGAAATTAAACTAAACCAAACCATAATAAAAACCGTTTTATTACAGGTTTAGTGCGGTTTTTAATACGATTTGGAGACTTTAGACCATTTTATGATTTTTTTCAAATCTCTCTTATATATAATATTTATATATCATATATTCATATTATATGTATATATAAAATTTCGATATGCAGTTTATGGTTTGGTTCAGTTTATAAAATTTAATAAATCAAACCAAAACCGCCAACTGCAATTTAGAAACCGTAAATTTGGTTTGGTTAGATTCGGTTTTGTGGTTTGAACCGTATTATAAACACCCCCAGTTCCTTATACATATTTTGGAGGTCTTTTATTAGTGGACATATCTTCAGTGTTTAAATTTCTCTACCGTACTCCTTTCTTCTTCGGAAGTTCCTAAAATTTGCTGAGGGAACTGTCAACGAAAGGGTTTTCAGGGTTTTGCAGAGAGCTTAACACTTGTGCGAGCTGCTAAGAAACTTAGACCAAAAAAAGGCATATCAGATTGGGAATTGTTTTTAAATGCACCACTTATTTTATTCTCCTTTTTATTAATCTGGGGAGGAAAAATCAATCATGAATCACTCTATCCAGGCAATGTCATAGAGGCACGTTTTTTTTTTTCGCTTCATGGGCTACACAACAGGGGTAGCCCATCCCCTTTCCCTTAAGCCCCCCAACCCCTGGTGGCAGCGGGATTTGATCCCAGGTCTCTTCTCTTACGAATGAATCTAAATCACCATCAGTTGGCATCTAAGAGGCACGTTGAATACGTAAATGTTTTGGATATTTAGATTTTAACCACTTCATACCCATTATATAGGAGAAATAGACCTGGGTGGACCATTGAGGACCTCTCTTTCTCTCTCTAACTTGTAATAATAAATATATTAGAAACTTCCAACCTGGAGACCAAGGATTAAGCCCCCCTCCCCCTTGTATATTTCAATACAATGTTTTAAAAATTGATCCAGAGAACCATTCTAGTCACCGATTTTTGAGTTGATGGTTTGATCATCCGGTTCAAATGAAAATAGACAAAAACTGTTGAATGGGTTGATGATTTGACTGCCTGGATCAATAGATCGTTGACCAATTCAATATTTTTGACTGGAGACCGGATTTAAGGTAAAATGGAACTGATTGCCTGAACGATTCTTGATCCGAACGGTCTGACCATCCGGGTCAACAATAGTTCAAAAACATTGTTTCAATGTGTTCGTGTCAAATTTCCTTTATATTATATATTCTGCGTTTTCTTTATCGTATTTTTCCTTTTTTTTTTCTTTTACCTTAATGTGTTACAAAGTAAATTTGGGACCGGTTTCTTTGGTATGGGGGTCCATGTTCACCTTTTATTTTTCTTGGTTTGCAGTATATGGCTCTATAGTATCTAACACAAATTCTCACCTTCAGAAAACCTCAAATAGTTAAGATTAAGGCTCAATTGATTTGAGTAAAACCTTCCTATGAATAAATAGTTTCACATAATTTTAAGGAGGTTTCATGCTTTTACTTCTCCACTTCCCCCTGTCCCCTAATGATGCAATTCCATTCGGGTTCAAAACTAATGCATCGTTTTTTTTTTTTTTTGGTTTCAGTTATCATTGGATAAAGCGCATAGGAAAACCTGTTCCAAGAGAATCTGCTCCTATTGTTGTATCTAATCATATAACATTCATTGAACCCATTTTCTTTTTTTATGAATTATTTCCAACAACTGTTGCTTCTGAATCCCACGATGCCATACCTTTCGTTGGAACAATTATTAGAGCAATGCAGGTAATTTTATGCCTCTGGTCCCCCAAGTATGTTGTTTATCAGAGTTTCTGCCAATGGTCACTGGTATTTATGTAAGACACGTGTACTTTATGTATTTTGTTGCTCTGTGATGTGATTAAGGCCTGAATTATGTTTTTTCTCTTTGTATTATGTTCTTAGGTTATTTATGTCAATAGATTCTCAGCACCATCAAGAAAGCATGCTGTTCATGAAATAAAGGTAAACGGGCTCTACGTCTTAAATGAACTGTTTACCTTACTATGGTTTCTTCTTTCTTGTCTTTCCCCAGTCAATTGTTTGATATAGTTCAAGAAAGATATGCTAAATTTATCATGTTACATATAATTTCCTGACTGTAATTAACTATTTTCCATGCTTTTACTTACAAGATTCTTTGGCCAATTTCAAAAATTCCAAGAGGTCAATGGGCTTGGTCAAATCATCATGCATTACTGGCAAATGGTAGTCATATTACCAACTCTCTAGCCCGTCTTTTCTGTTTACTACCAAAATTACGTAAAGTTCTAATCACTGAACAACATTGGACAAGGCTTCCTGAATTCTTTTCCAAGCTTATGCTTATTTTTGGACTTGAAGTAAACCTTAGTCATCTTACTAGGCTCTTATCCACTGCCTACATTCCTTTCCTGTTCTTTGTTGGGCATTCCCAAGACAGGTCAAGCCACTTTTGATGCTTTGAACTTTTTGTTTTTCTCTCTTGAGAAAGGGTACTGATCTGTTTTACTCCCCAGCCCTCCCCCAGCAGTCCTTCAAGGAATTTATGCTTGCAAAATTATTCCTTAAGCAAATTAGAAAAAGAGTGGCATTGGTTTCGCTTTTGTTGGTTTGTGTTCTAGGGCTTTTTCTATAGTGTTAGTTTTCATTTATTTCACAATTTCCCCAAGACATAGGGGAAATTTCTCATTTCCCCAAGAAGTGAAACAAGAATCTCCTGAAACAAAATTTTCCAAATATGTCTTGATGTCAGCCCAATATTTTATGATTTTCAATATATCAGCATGCTTTTCAATTTATTGTGCAAATATTCCAAATTTCAACAAATCTTGGCAGAGGGTGGGCCTTTGTTCAATGGTTGGGTTGCTCCATTGTTACCTAGGTGATCAGGGTTCAAATCTTGGAAACAGTCTCTCTATATGTGCAGGGGTAAGTCTGCGTACACAATGCCAGACAAAACCCACATCTATATGTAGACATAGACATATTGATCTAAAGATTCTAATGATTAAATATGATTTCAATCTAAAGAATCCAATTAGAGAAATTGTACTGGCAGCTAAAGCATATATCTTTTGCTCTTTTGCAATTGGTTGCTTTTTATTTTTGTTCTTGTTTGTGAGAGATTTAGCACCATAGGTCCATAACCATAATTGAAGATATTTAATTCTTCCATCAACCTTTTCATTGATAAGGTCTAAAATATTGATCCTTTTCTACAAATTCGTGTTATCAACTCTAGTATGTGGATCTTGAAATTTTTTATCAACCATTTGCGTCGAAGTAACTGCCCTAAAATATTTTTCACTTTCTACCACCATCCCAATACTTAAAATCCTCGTCTTCTATTCATTTCTGCAACCTAAAACTCTTAGAGCATGTGGCAATGACAAATTACTTATCCCTGCAACCTATAAAAGCTCTGAGATCTTATTAACCACCTATTAGCTCCAGCTGTTATCCTAAACCCTGCAATCTTGGGCCCATAAGTAGGACATCCTACCCTGTCTCATGAGCAGGGCTTCACATCTTGTTTTATACATTTATTGGTTGGTAGAATCTTGTAACTTAATAAAAAAAGTTTCACCTTTGTATCTTTTTACTTAATATTTATTTCTCTAAGGAATGGGCTATTAGTAAATACTAAATAGTAGCATCCTTTTTATCAAAGAGGGTCTCAATTAAGCTGGTTCAAGGTTGAGCACTGCTCAAGAAAAGGTACCTAGGGTATCAGGGACTGGCTAAAGACAAATAATTACAACATTAGAATTTCTCAAACAACTCTTATACTCTCAAGTTTTTTCTCTGTGGGACTTCTTGACTTTTTTGACTTTAAATTGGATATGAGAAATTAATGATTTCAGGGAGACTTCTCCTAAAATTCAATACATCATAGGTCATTTTTTAAGCAACCATAATTTATTGAAGTTTTGGCACTGTATGCCATTTCTATCCACCTATTTGTGATTAGTCTAGCCATGGTATTTTTTGGACTCTAATGACAGTTCATTTTATCTTATTATATCTACTCTAATAACAGTTTTATCTTGTTTAACATAACTGTCCTATAGGTTGATGGGGTAAGCATAATTTGTAAATATATTGCAGTTTAGCACCATTCAATGTTTAAAATAAGGAAATTGTAGTTTATCTATTTTTGAAGAGTATAGACACGTATAAGAACTGATTAAAGTCTCGGTTATGATTTCTTATATAAATCTTGTCTTTTGTTCTTATCTTCAATGAAATTACATTACATTGTTTTTTTTCTCCTGTGATAGCAGACCATGCTTATTATTGCATCATCTTGAGGGTCAACATCTATGGAAAACTCTTTAAACTTGCATAACAGTCTTTGAATATGTTGCCGTGTTTTCCTTATGTTTAAATTTATAGAATTAGGGTCAAATATGTAATTTTATATCAATTTATAAGCTATTTGATACAGAAATGTGCTTTTAAGGATCTGAATACAGAGAAAGGCTTCCTGCAATAATTTTCCTCGAGTTTTGTTGTTTCCTGAGGGTACCACAACTAATGGGAGGGTCCTTATATCATTCCAACTTGGTGCGTTTATTCCTGGTTTACCAATTCAGCCAGTGGTTGTTCGCTATCCCCATGTACATTTTGACCAATCTTGGTAGGACTTTTTGTGCATGTGGAATTTACTGTGTCTGAAGTGATATATTGTTAGTGGCTGCTTCATTTGACACTGAATTTTGTTTAGGGGACATATTTCTTTGCCAAAGCTCATGTTCAGAATGTTCACTCAATTTCACAATTTTATGGAGGTAAACACTCTTATCCTATACATGTTTATTTTCCTTATATATTTATCATTTTTTGCTTTAGCTGTTAATCTTTTGTAGAAATTGTCTATTGAATCTTCTTTATGTTCTTCCACTAGAAAAAATTGAAGCTAACTAATACTCTATGCCAAGATCATTCCTTCTTGCTTCCTACATCATTATAACTCACTGTTTATGTATCCCTTCCAAGTGGACTTGTACATTCTTTTAGTTCATCTTGATTTCTTTTCTCTTTCATAAATTTGTGGAGCCACTGTGGATCCATTGTAGTGGCTTCTGATATTATTGTGGAGTTCTTAATTGAGGATTCTTGTTCTGGATTTTACAGGTAGAGTACCTTCCTATTGTCACCCCACTTGAAAGACAAAAAGAAAGCCCTGTTCATTTTGCTGAGAGGGTGAGCACATATTAATGATCTCATTTTTTGAACATGTTTACTATTTTATCTTTGGAGATATTTCTAAAGCACACAAGAGAGAACCTTCTCAAATGAATAAGTAATTCCATTTGAAGATTGGGTAATATAGAAAAGCTCACCAGGTTCTCATCATCATGCCCTATCAACATTTATTTTCAGCATACCTGTTGGACCAAATCTTTAATGATGATTCTACTTTGTAACATGATTGTATCAATACACGATCTAGCAGAGCTGTTTTGAGAAATACATGAGGAGAAGTCTCTCTGAACCAGTAATGATTACTTAACTCAATCATAGTCCCAACCATTTGGAACTGGTTTCACAAATCTTGTCCTGCCCTCATGCTTTATCAAGAGCCATTTGCCAAGTCTTAAGTCCTTGATCATTTCTTACCACTCCATTTCATGTTTTCTTTGGTCATCCCTATGTTCTTTTACTTGCACCAAGTTACTCCTCACTATTGCAGTCATCGGTTGGTTATGCACATGGAAAAATCATTTGAGTTGATTTTCTCCCATCTTATTGCAAATTGGATTGGAGCTACTCCCAACTTCACAAGTCCTCTCCAATATACTCATTTCTAATATGTCCTTTCTAGTTGCACATCTCAAATGCCCTTCTAAAAAGTTTGCTGTTGCACTTAGACTACAACTCCCACAAGAGTAGGGAGAAGACCAATCAAAAACTGCAATGGATTTCTTTAGACACATTTACAAGCTGATTAAACAAGGACCATGCAAAAGTTGGTTTTTATAGTGAGGTGACCAGTGTTTTAAAAGGCATGGGAGGCGTACGCCTAGAGGTGCGCCTCCAGGTGAGGCGCTCCCAAAACGCCCTGAGGCGTATTGCCAGAGGCGCTAACACCTCTGAGGCGTACGCCTCATGCGTTTTTTTCATGAGGCGTGCTAGAGGTGTACACCTCATGCGCCTCATGCAAATCTTATATAAATAGACAAAAAAAAGAAAAAAGAAAAAAAAAGGAAAGGAAAGGAAAATAAATGGAAGGGAAAGAAAAAGAAAGAGAAGAAAAAAAGAGAAAAGGAAAGAAAAGAAAAAGAAAGGGAGTAAAAGATTTTTATTCTTCTTAATATAAAAGATTTTTATTAAAAATAAAGAAAAAATGAGATCCCCCCTTCCTCTTCATTCTCCTCCTAACCCCCCTCCTCTTAAGGAGGCTTACGCCTCCTTGTGTTTGGGAGGCTTACGCCCCTTGCGTTCTGAACTATGCCTCATGCCTCTAGGTAGTGGAACGCCTTGCATTACGCCTCCGCATTTTAAAACATTGGTGGTGACTGGTAAGCATTATGAAGTTGGGAAAATATTTCCATACCTTTCGGTGAGATCCTCACAGCTCTACAGATGAATCATACCCACAATTTCCCCACTGAGCATGATTTTAAATTTTGGTGAAATTTCAAGAAAATTTGATTTTGGATATGTTAAAATAAAGTATGAAAAACTTTGCATGAATTTGTTTTGTAACAAAATAAAAATAAATAACATAAATATAGAAAGTAGCATAGAATATTAAGATTATTAATTAAACAAAAAAATTTCATGAAAAAACCTCTTAGAGTTCTGAAATTTGAAAACTTTTGCTTCAAATCTTGGGTCCAAGATGATTGAATTTCTAAATGTAAGGCTTCTCTTCCTGGTAACCTTTGCATTCTGACAACATAGCCATACTGATATGTTCTATGGAGAGATTTGACCAGAATATTTCCTCGTATAGTTACCATATGAAGCAATGGCTTCCTTTGGATTAAGTTTCTGCAACAACCAATGAAAATAAGTTTTGTTCCTTCCTTTCCTCAGATTCCATGCCTGGCCATTTCCCCTTCCAGTAGATATTTAGGAACTGCCCAGGCAGCAGTTTTTCAATATATTTATCCATCCCATATCTCTAGACTTGTGCTTGTTTTTTATTAGTTTTATTTATATAACATAATAAAAGGAAAACAAGTAAGGGCAAAGTGAAAATTATATGGTCTTTTTTCCTTGTATGTGTTAGGGCAGGGGAGGTACTGTACCTAGTGTTTGTGCAACTGCACTGGTTTGGAGCTATTTTCTAAGAATAGAATACAGTGTGCTGCTAAGATGGACATTTACCATAAATGAACTGAAGAAGAAGTCTCAACCATCTATACTTTTATTAGTTTAAACTTTCCTATTTCATTTTTTATGACTGTTGATACATGCTCCTTTTACTTTATATTTCTGGAACTTGCTTCATTCTAGGTAACACAAATGTAGTCCAAATATATTACTAATGATGATTGGTGAACTCCTAGGTTTAATGTGAAGTGGATATACATGACCATGCTATTCTACAGGTCCAAGATCTCTGTTTGTTAATATGGGCTAAGTAAATTATTCAAGGATTACAAATGCATGGCCGAAAGCTCTTGATTAGCAGTATCTTCAGTATTAAATTCTCAATTACCTTGTAGAAAGCATCATACTTTCTATTTTCTAGTGCTGCCTCTTGAGATGTGTTTTCTAAAATTTCCCATTTAGATTATGGGGTAATAAATATCTAACTATCAGTTCATTGTTGATGAAATGCTTTGCAGACTAGCTATGCTATTGCAAGTGCACTCAATGTTGTCCAAACATCTCATTCCTATGGCGACTTAATGCTTCTGGCTCAAGCAGCCAAATCACAAAAAGTAAGAAATGCTCCCTTTACATGCTTTATTGCTAAGATGGCCTTTTTTCTTTCTTTGTCTGTTTCTAACCCTTGATAGGCAGGGTACTTTAGTTCCTGCAATCAAATTCTGGTCCTTAAATCTTGAAATGATTTTACAAATTTTAAAGAACAATGCACCTGTTGGAATGATAAAATTAACCTTGTTATTTAGAGGGATAATATCATATCCAATTTTGTTGGTGAATTTTTTTAATCAGTAACAGCCACAATTTTATTGACTGATGAAAACATGAGTTACAATATCAAAATGTGTCATGCACCACACTTTGATAGGCTAGCCCCAGCCACCTACTCCCTGTAACATCTTTTACATTTTTCTTTCACAGCCAATCTTCTTGGACAACAATCGCCTGATACAATTAACTTGTATTGGCCTCTTGTCCCTCTAATACATCAGCTAACCCATTGGCTGATCTCTGGACACAAGTTGTCCTTGTCTGTCTAGCCAGGCACTGCACCTCTCTCGTGATATGCCTATATTTCCAAGATCCTTCCATATTGTTCTTAATCCAACCCATTATTACTTTGGTGTCTCCATCCATCACTTGACTCCTATAGTTGAGAGATTAACCATTCTTATTCCTTGTAAGACTGCTGACACCTCCGTCCTTGTCAAATCTCCATTTCTAATGGGTTCTGATGATTCACAATCTGGTCGCTCCCTGCTAGAAGGCAGCTCGGATGTCGGACTGGCTACATGGCCGGGTCAAACTTCAAGGCAAGAAGATCAGAGTATTCCATGGTGTTTTACCCAGTGTGGGCACTCCAATGCTTAAGTTAGCAAAGGAGATTTAGAGAGAGCTGATAGTTTGTAAGTATGAGAATACGAGAGCTAAATCGCACGTACCTTGTGAGGCTAGAGGCGAAGCCTTTATATAGGCAAGCTGCCGTGGGCCTCACGATGCATGTCCGAGATCACCGGCCCGCCAAACCCGGAGTTAGCTTCGCACCCGAAGATGGACTTCGAGTAAGCTGATAAGGCTTATGCAAGTCCATCCGAATTGGGCGGAGTGAAGATAAGGTCCGTTGACGTGCGCCGTGATCCTGAGGAGATCGGAGATAGTTGGCTTGCTTCTAGAAAGAGGCTACGTGGCACCTCGGAAGGTCGGTGGATGTAGTGAGCTGCTTGGGACTCAGTCTTAGTTGAGTGACCTGAGGTGCTCGAGGTGACTAGGACTGCTGAGGTGTCCAAGATTGTTGAAGTGTCATCATATCACTCAGTTGCTTCACGTGTCATGTCATCATTGGACGGACCAAATTATCCCTCATCAGGTTCCAAGTAAAAAGTGAGTTTTAAATCATATTTCTGAAAATTCCCTAATTCCTACTTTATTGATGCCTTTGTTCTTACTATTTAATCTTGACGTCCATGATTGTCTTTTAAAGCTTGTTCTACTTCTTTTTTCATGAACTGTTATATCAATGCATGGACAAAGGATTTTAAAGTACCAGAAGGTATTTAAGTGGAAAATCAAAGTTTTAACTGTTTGGCAGCCCCTGATTTCCTTTCCAGATTTGAGCTGGCATTGGTAGCCTAATTTGTAATTAGGCTGTCTTCAATTGAGTGAGTCATCCCTCACTGACTTGATCTGAATGACTGAAGCATTGTAGTTGTTCTTATACCCCATGTTTTTCTTTTCATTTTGATTTCTATCATTTCTCTTAACTGCTTTATGATATTGGATGGCCTTCCTTCTGGGTCTTGAAAGAGCAGGCACTTGGGAGTCCATGCATCTAGGATTTACTTTGTATTGAATAGTTGTCTTTATAGGAATTTGTTTTGTAATTTCTGCATGGGAACATGTCCATAGAAATTATAGAAATTCGATCATTTCAGAGGATCTGCAACCAATATGTGTCCGAGTTTCTATTCATGTCTTCAGTAGAAACAATTACATTAGTGTCATGTCTTTCAATCTTAAATTATTCCTACACTGTGGTCCCATTCTTGTGCCCTATATCTATTAGTAAGCATAACATCCAGTGTGTTACATGTGCTTACTCACATTACTGTTAAATTAAAATTTTAATAAGAAACTTTTGTTGTTGTTGTTGTTATTTATTATTTAGCATTTGTTTATTATTATGTGGCAGGAAAAGGCCTCAAGTTATATGGTGGAAATGGCTAGGGTGGAAAAGGTGAGTTTTTTTTTTTTATTTTTTGTTGAAATATCTCAACATCCAAAAACTTCCCTTCAGTTGTACTTTAAGATGTTAGAGCTAGATTTTCATCCAGGAATGTGCATGTAGGAGGCCATTGCTTGGTGCTATGGAAAAATGTTGGATTCACAAGCAATGAGAACACAGGTTCAAGTCTGAGAATGGACATCTTGTGCTAAAAATGCCTGAAGTTAGGTCTGTGTTCAGTCCACCTCTCCCAAGCTATGTTACCTAGATACAGTGAGGACACAGCTGGACATGGTGTCAGATACAGAATTACACTAGTAATTAAAGTATCTGATACAATATGGATAACCAGGTATCCAGGTATCACTATCATAGCTCCCAAGACCATGGATAACCAGGAACAATATCAACTAAGGACCTTTATCTATGTTATGTAGTATTATGTAGTAGAAATTATTAGGTTTGAATTGCAAGCCCTTCATCAAAGGGTATAGACAACTGAAACAATTTTCTCTTCATTGATGAATAAAACTATTACCTATATCATGAATATAACTGGAGAGTGTGCTCAAATATAATCTACAAATGTAAAAGGGATGGGCTTACCAGTCAAGTTGCTTAGAGAAGATCCTGCATGACTGAGGATTTTTCCATGTGGAAAATGAGTTTGGTCCATTGTGACTCCCTGTTTTCGTCCCACCATCCATGTGACAAAGTTTGGCCTGAAAGACTTGGCCACGTGTTTAAAATAAGCCTTTTACAAGTCTTCAATTAAAAAAATTAAAATTTTCAAACAGTTAATATCTATTACAAGTCCCTGCTTTTTTTTTCTAGGTAGTGTTACTTATTAATATTATGCTTGATTATTTATTTATTATACTTTGCTGCAATAAGGAGAAAAACTGAATTTGGATTATTCTATTTCATTTTACAGTTGTTCAACTTAAGCACCTTGGAAGTTCTGGAATTTCTAGAGAAATTTCTTGCTATGAACCCAGATCCTAGGTAACATCTAACTGACATCCTGCTCTTGTTTCTTTTAGATAAAATCGTATCACATTGATGCTCAATGTGTGTTAAACATCTTATTGAATGCTGAAATGATTTTCCTTTTTTTCTTACTTTTTATAGTTGTCATCATTTATCATCTAGACCATCAAGGAAGTGAGGAACCATAGAGCGTATTTCTTCCCTAAATGTTGGCAAAGGGTGGAACATAGACTTCCCTTGCACTGAAATGAAACATGGCTGCACAGCTTGAAAACCAAGCATAAAGTCTTTTCTAATGCTTAGTTAAATTTGTTTTTTTTTATCAGCAGAGGAATTTTATTTAAATTAAGAGAACAAGTTACAGTATTACAGTAAAAACAGAAACACAGTCATTGCAACTTGCAAAACAGTATTACAATAAAGCCCAAAGAAACTGCTGCCTGTAAACTCCCTGTTTGGCTAATGAATTGGCCATCCCATTTGCAGTCATTCTGATCCATGTGAAAGAAGTATTAAGTTCCCTTTCTAGGCTTTCAATCTCCCTTAGGGAACGTCTGTAAATCCAAGGAGCATTACCCCAAGTCTTAGTCCATGATATCACCAGTTTTGAGTCCCCTTCAACCTCCAAGTTTTTTAAATCTGCTTGTTTGGCAAGTTTTAGCTCCTGAAGCAGTGCTAATAGTTCAACCTTTATTAAGTTACCTACCCCTAAAGGTCCTGAATACATTGCCAAAACGTTGCTTGAGTCTCTAAATACACCACCAAAGCTTGCCAATCCCAGGTTTCCTATAGAGCTCCCATCAAAACTCAGCTTTATTTTATTAGTAGTTGGGGGCTTCCTTTCCATCACCTTTCTTTCTTTGTTCTTAGAGGAGTATGCTACTTCTTTCCACACCCTTATTATATTAGCTTGATTTTGTTAGGAGCCAAGTATTTTTTACCCAGCATGCAACTTTTATCTTTATGGTTTCCACAAATTCTTCCTTTGACCTCTACTTCTCATTGAAGATTCTTGCATTCCTTTCCTCCCATAAGTCCACACCACAGTGGAAATATTACATACAACCTAAATCTGATGAGATTAATAAAGATTGGATATAGAACTTGATGTATTCACATATTAAGCATTCTTCTCTTTTGTACTCTTGCACACTCCACCCCCTACAGAACCTAAATATTATCCATTATTTTTTTATGACTTTATGAATAACTGAAGTGTTTTATTAATGAAAAGCAGAAGAAGTGGAAATATTACATACAACCCCTGGGTAAGGTGTATATGTATGTGATGTAATGTAATATCAGTATGAAACTAAAACTGCAAGGCTTCTCCATCGAAACATGAAACAAGATTTCAAATTATGTTCCTGCATTGAATAACTCACAGGGTTTAAACTGTTGCCAAGTTGGGCGCAATGTGGCCCTTCTGTTCCCAATGGTTAGTTGTTTTAGTCCAAGTCAAAATTCCATATAGAGGAGAAGCAACATAATTAAATTAGTACAGATTTGATCAGTTCTTGTTCAACAAGCTGTACAAAAAAGCAAGTGTTTTGTTAAGGGAAATCACTCATTTTTGGGGACACAACCACTAATTGTGATCCGGGGCTCTTGTAACTTACAAGATTGCATTTATTAAGATGAGCAGGACTGATCATTGGATGTGTCCCTGTCCAACTTACTTGAGGGAGGGCCTAAACGAAAATTCAGCATAATCGGATGTTTTAAACAATCTGGTTCTCACCTCACTAGAATTCAAACAGAACTCTTGGCCCATATATGATAACAAGAATTTAAGCTGATGTTTTGCACAGTTAATCTTCATGAT
Organism: Nelumbo nucifera; assembly: GCF_055504915.1. NCBI lineage: Eukaryota > Viridiplantae > Streptophyta > Magnoliopsida > Proteales > Nelumbonaceae > Nelumbo > Nelumbo nucifera. The sequence goes on from NC_142649.1 coordinate 189,793,169, forward strand.
GGGACATATGGTGCCAGTAGGCTATCTGGTGAACTCTCTAGCTGTTCGTAGTGGAGACCTGGGATCTAATCTTGCCATCAGGTTTAGGGGTTCTCAGGTTTGGGGAAGGGTTTACCCCACTTGTGTAGCTCATTTACACACACCCCAAAAAAAACCTTAAAAGTGGGGTATTGATGCTGGGGCCAGGCCATCCTAATGCAAGACAGGTTGCAAGTTATGGGGCCTAAGCCATCTTGTAGTTTCCTTGTCTTTCAACATGTTACTTTGCTCCTTGACCTACCACCTAATTGGTTGTTTAAGATAAATGATGATTAACTACAGATGCAGAATTCATACCCATTAATTTTTAACTCTTGCACTTAAAATGCTTTTTTTTTAACTTTTTTCCTACTGAATGGTATTTTATCTTTTTTTATAGTGAAAGAGAATTTATTAATAAAGAAAAAAGTAAGTTTTTACAAGTATTACATGTAGAAGTAAGAGTGAACACCTATACAACAACTCATGTCATCTCCCCCAAGTGTGTGACCATGCAAAAATACAAAAAATTGTAACTGAGCCCATATGTATGTCATCTTCAATAATGTATAGAGCATTCCAAAATTGCTACGAAAAGAAGCTCCATCTATGTCTGCAAAATCTATCAACATGTGACTGCATATAAAAGATGTAACCAAGCCATGTGCTGTATTAAAATGTCCAAAGAGCTCCAAAGTTGCTACCAAAAGAAGCACTATGTCTGTAGAGTCTATCAACACCATGAGCGGAGACACGATTCTTATAAAATCTGGGGTGGGGAGGAACTCTACTAGGATGCAGGCCACCTTATATCACCCCCAATGTATATATAAATGTGTTGGCTCCAGCACCTGGCAATACCCCAGTCCGAAATTAGAGATCCATGTGCGAGCATAATCTTCTAGGAGACTTGAACTTTCCATCAAATACACTTCTATTTCCTCCAAATCCCCCCGACAAATAAAATTTTTCTGCTCCCATTAGAGGAAGGCCAAAAAGAGAATATCTTATGGGGAAGAGATGGGCTAAAAACACATCTAGGGAATAAGTGAAGAAATGAGTGCGCTCATACTAAGCCACCTGGCAGTGGATGAACAAGTGACTCATTGATTCATTGCTCAATTAGTCTAAATATTTGATGGTTGTGAGTTATCTTCTTTTGTTTAAGAATGAGATTCCATTCTTAAGCTGAATTTGAGTTCTTCTCTTTCATTCTTTAAGAATGTTCAGGTGTCATTTACTTCTAAAATAGGGTATGGGGTCTAGGCAACTTATGAATTTGTATTTATGATACAGTATGTGTTGTTCTGTATATTTGTCTTACTAGTAGCCAGATGCTAGTGTTTTTTATAGGTATACACTTCTCATTTTTCTTTTGGCCATTAAAGTTAATAGTAAAGCAAAATTCATCATATTCTCATTATTTTGTATTCACAGTGGACGTGCCAAATTCCACGACTTTTTGAGGGTTTTGAAGTTAAAAGCAAGTCCTCTTTCTGAGAAGGTTAGTTACCAGGATGGTCTTTAAACTTTTTTATTTATTCTAAGTTCTCAGAACTTGGTAATTGATTTTTCCACCTTTTTCTCCTTTTTGGAAGCCTTAAACTATTATGCTATGAAATCTCTCCTGAACTGCATCATTGGTAAGGTTTATCATTTATTTTCTGTTTTGGCCATTCAGATCTTTAAGTTCATAGATGTGGAGAAGTGTGGATCAGTTACATTTCGACAGGTAATTGGTTGTTGTATTCTGTCTGTGCTAATTACTCTTATATGCTAAAAGGCACAAAAGATGCATAATGGATATCCTCTCATTTGGCAGTGCAGAGCTTGCCATTATCTTTAGAACTGATAAACACAGCTGATGGATGATGTTCCTCCGTTGATATTTTTGCACCTTCCATGATTGGTAACAAATTATGTGCCAATAGATCTTACATCGCTAATAGAAACAAATTAAGTACAAAGTAGGATTTTGAATGAGGAACAAATACAAAATTCACAACTAATAGCAAGCCAATGAAAAAGTATGAAGTATGTCAGAGGGCCAAAAAGCACGAAGTATCAAAAACTGATTTTGTGCTTTTCATGTTTTTTCTATTTTTACTTTGTGTTTTTTACAGGTAAAAAGCATGTCAAACAAGCGCATTCATGTACTTCTCGTACTTTCATACTTTCAAAAGTATAAAAAAAATACTTTGAAAAGTGCAACCAAACAAGGTCTTATTTTACCATAGAATCAGCAATGCTATTTGCAGATCTAGGTACCCATTTGAACAAGTAGTTCAAGCCAGATGCCAAGATCTTTACTTCTCGCATTGAGTGTCTTAATACCCAAGAGCCTTCCATTGAGGAGCAAACCAATATAAGCCCACCTAGCAGTCACCTTCACCACCAAGTTTTAGTAGTTAGATGACTTGGCCAGTTTAACTAATTGAAGAAGAGCATTCCCTCCCTACCTCCTTATCCAGTGTTGTTTTGGTCAATGACTCAAGTTACATGTTTGCTAATGCGATTTGCAGTCATCATTGTTTTATCTTGGTCATCATCATCATCGTTATTTTTTATTGTTATTGTTGTTGCTTGGCATGCCAAAACTGGATTGCGGAACCTGCAGTTCTTTTTTGGATCAGCTCATATCCTGAAGCAGCAACTTTTCTCGCGAGTATGTGAATTAGCCTTCACAGAATGTGATGCACTGAGAAGTGGTTACATCTTGAAACAACAGGTATTGTGGTTATATCTCCTTTCCTTGGGTATTTTCCCATTTGTTTTAACACCTTTCGTGTTCTTGTTGAACTTGTAACAGCTGGGAGACTTTCTTAAACCAGCAATATCGGATACGTCCGAAGATGAGGTAAGCAAACAAGGAATCCGGATCTGCTGACCACAATACATTGCTGGCCACATTCATCCAGCCACACAACAGGAATATCATAAGAGATGTTACTTCCCAATGTGCAGCTAGGTGAACACGCCAGCGATATGTTGTGTCTCAGAACCGAACTCGCAAACAAGTGCCTGCTATTGGGAATTTTCTTTTCAGCATGAAATGTTCACTATTTTAGAAACGAGACGCTTACAGCCTGCATATTTGGCTAATAGGTGAATCAACTTTTCAAGTTATTTGATTCAGACGACGATGGAAGGATCAGCAAGGATGATTTCATGGCCTCCCTTAGAAAGAATCCTTTGCTAATAGCACTTTTCATGACACAACGGAGGCATGCGATGGCAAGGTAGAACCGTAGAGGTTACTTGATTGACAGCTTTATTCGACCAAGGATCAGTTGGATAAGATTACTGTATTTTTCTAATTTTTTATGTGCTTGTGATTTTTTTTTTCTTTTCTTTTCGTGGTGGGGGTAGTACTGTGTCATATATGGTGTCAGAATTGGCTCCATAGAATTTTTTTCTACTATGGGAGCTTCTTAAATATCTAACCCTGTAAAATACTTCATTACGGAGTTTGATTGAACATTTATGTATTTTCTATTTACAGAAAAAAGAAAAAAAAAAAAAACTGATGGAAAAATGAGAAAAAGAAAGGTGCTAGTACAAATGGGGATCAGAACAAGATTACAACATTTACAGTACAAGTGCGACGTTACCCGCTCGTTTCACATCACAACACATTTATCTTTTGACTTTGATTCCTGCTTAGATATGCTGCCAGTTTCCCTTGGCGTCTGCAAACAAGGGAAACAAATTCAATCAAAGTAGAAAATAACTTGTAATAAAATTATAATGCAAGATGGGCACATTAGCGTTTAAGTCTGAACAAGAGAAGTGCGAAAAGCAGTTTCATCCAAAAGTAGAATGTAGGATTGCATTTGCAATAGAGAGAACTTGGGTGCGCTCAACCTGAGCCTTGCCCAAACCCAGGCAGACTTATACACATATGCATGCTTATATGCAAAACAAACAAAATTTCTGTTCAAAGGTTTAAACTAATGATACTACATAGGATCGTACAACTTTTTAATACATTGGACCAAATGAGCCCAATTAAACAACCTGAGCCTGGCTTGAGCTTGGACTGTCAATTTAAAGTTCAGGCTGAGCCTGGCTTGAGATTGGTCATTCAGTTATGTTTAGTACCATATCCTTCATTAAATTATGGGTGCTTAAAACATTTCTTATTATATTCATAAAAAAAAAATACATTTCTTATTACATCCACAAAAGTCTTTTTCAATCTACCCTTGGCACTTTCAGCCCCTTCTGTAGATGGTCTTTTTAAGCACATATCCTTTCTAAGTTTTACCACTCCTCCATCTAAGCATTGGCATTTCTGCCACTCATTTTCTGGACATGTTATCTATTAACTAATACACTGCTACATATAACACAGTTGGCCTTACAACTATTTTATAGAATTTTCATTTTAATCAAAGTGGTATTTGCCTATCATATGAGACTTCAGATGTGACATTCCATTACATGTCATTAACAAACATCAGGCACACTAAGACATCTTGAATATGTTTAGTCAATTCATCTATGACTAGTGCAAATAAGGACCAAGTGTTAAAACCTTGGTAAAAAACCATTGTAACTGTAAAATTTCATGTCTTTCCCACAAGTTTTCTAACATTGTTTTGGACGAGTGGTAAAAAGATTGTATTAATAAATATAAGAGGGTGAGAAACCCTTGGCATATACAAAAAGGTGCCTATATATGCACAGAGAACTTTACATTCAGGTCCACACCTATTTGCCTCTCATACATATGCTTTTCCTCAGATCTAAGGCCCCGTTTGGTTCGCAGGAATAGGGGTCTGGAATCGGAATCGAATGGGCTATTCCGATTCCAACTGTTTGGTTGGGCGGAATCAGAATCTCATTCCCTTTCCCGCTGTAATGGCATTCCCCCATTTGAGGGAATGGCGATTCCCTGCCCCTCCCTTGGGAATGAAATCTCACTCTTGCTCCCATTCCTGTCTGAACAAAACAGACTATGGGAATAGACCATTTCTGTTCTGATTCTGACTGCAAACCAAATGGACCCTAAGATCAATGAAAACCATATGGAGATCTCTCTTCCTCTCTAAACTTCTATATCAATCGTCTTAATGAAAAGATGGATTTCATGATTACACCTCAATAGTGCACATCTAAAATAGCATCATGTTACATCCTTACTGCTCTAGTGCCCAAAAGGAATCTTGAATACCTAAGGAAGCTAATGTAATTCATGTAACAGCAAGGAACCCCCCCCCCCCCCAACACCCTCGGGCAATTGCAAAATGCCAGACATACCTATGACTTCAAAAGATGGTGTAGAGAGAATAAACAGCATATTTTTCTACATCATAAGTCCTCTCAAGAGGAATGGCACTGGATTTCTGGCTTTTTGGTTTACTGGGGTTGCATGAGAAGTTAGAAAGGGGACAGCTTGATGGATTATGCATTATGGACTGAACCAGTGGGATAGGTTTTTTATGGAAATGGTTCTATATACCATTTTGTGGGGCAATCTGGAGAGAGCAGTTTTTAATAATAGAGCATATAATGATAGTAAACCTACACATTTGGCCATAGGGCCAAGGTAGAAATTCAAGGTATTTTTGTTCAGGCATGACTTAATTGTGGATGAAAACCTAGATTGAGTAACACTAATTGTGTAACGTACTAACATGAGCAGTTCCTGTCATGTTGTTCACCCCACCCTATACATATGGTATTGGTAGGAGTTAGTAGACTAGGACAACACTAAGAATAGTAATGGAACCAAGTGCACAAGGACATAATTATGCACTAAAGAAAAAAGCAAACTGATTTAAAGAGTCAAATTCTCATTCCTTTGTATGCTTCACAGCTATTTCATCCCTTGATCAAGAGGAACTGATAGTTCAGGGGAACGATAGGTTGGAGATTCAGTGGACAAGAGTTCAGTCTGCAGTCATTATGAAACCCACTTCAGGAAGGGGGGTTGCATTGAGAGTTGATGTGCATGGGAAAAAAACATGGTTAGACACTTTGACCAGAAAAAACCCCGAGTACATGTTTTTATTCGTAAAGAGAAATCAAATGGATTTCAAGGGGAGTTTTTTGGAACATGTCAATAAGCTAGCCCCATGCTTCAAGTTGTCTCATGCACCTCGCGCATGAGACAACTAGGGAACAGTTGTACTGGGCCCAATAGTAAATTTATGATGTTTCTGTATCAATGAGTGAGGCTGCATCTCGCACCTCATTTTGGGATGCTTGTAACAAACTATTTATCATTTGCTTCTAATGAAATCAATTGAATTTTATCTATAAAAAAAGGCAATTAAAGTAATAAAATAAAAAAAAAAAAAAGTTGTCTCATGCCATAGATAAACCCAGACACACAAGAAATATGTTATACAAGCATATTCACATCTTTATGCACATAAGATACACACACACATTGATGAATTTCATAGGTGGCTAGGTAACAAGGCACCCCTATCACCTAGCTTCTCCTTAGCACCTTGAAAACTACGACATCACATATATTTGTTTCAATATGAATTCTATAGTTTTGAGATTTTGGAATTTGGATCCATGACCATAAGAGTTCGGCAAAAGTTTTAAATGCTGTCTACCAACCTGCCACAACCCCCCTCCTTTATCCGGGCTAGGGACCGGCAGTGTAGGATAAGCCCACACTGGCAGAGTTTGAGAGAGTGATAAAATGAGAAAAATAGAAAAAGATGGTTTGGTAAGGTGCATAGAAGACCACCTACAGCACCCATAAGAAGAAGTGATCTGTTATAAGTTAAAAGAGCTAGGAAGGCTAGGGGCAGACCAAAAAGGACATGGGTCAAAATAGTATGAAATGATTTAAGCACTCAAAATTAACAATGGATAAACTGATAAAAAAAATAACAACGAATATGGCATTAAGCAGAACAAAATAGCAAAAAAAAGATTCATTTGCCAACACCATATAGTTGGGAAAAGGCTAGATGATGATGTTTTTGAAATTTTATTTTTTATTTTACTTTATGCTTGGAATTTTTTTAACCTGAAAAAATTATCCATCTACTTAATTTGCATAAATCCTATTTTTGAAAATTTATTTTTTAATTTACTTCATGCTTGGAATTTTTTACCTGAATATCCATTTACATAATTTGCACAAGTCCTATTTTATTCATACAAATACAACAAACTGAACTTATTTATGATTTCCTTATACATTTTTTGATACAATTTGTTTCTTGTATAGTACATTTCTATACTTATTTTATACACATTCTTTTTAATATAACGTTAAATTTTATTTTGTATTTTATTTTACATTCATAACCTTTTCTATCTAAATAAAATAATATTGTATTAATAATTTCTATGTTATTTATCTTTATATTTTTATTTATAGAAAAATCACAATTATCAATTTTAGTTATAGATTGGTGGGTCCCATTATGACTTGTAATTGGATGAACATATGGATGAAACAATGTTTTAAAATGCATAGACATGATGCAAGGCATTCCATTACCCAGAGACGTGAGGTATAGTTCTTGAGGTGTGTGTACCAGAGGTGTACACCTCATTCATCTGAGGCATATACCTCAAAGGCACCCACACATCCAACATACACCTCGTAGCATTTTTTTGAGCACCTTGCATTGAGCCTTGAGGTGTGCATCCAGGCATATGCCTCGCACACCTTTTAGGCCTTGTTAGTTTTTACTTACTTGGGTAAGTGCATTTATCCAGGCAAGTGTTTCCCAGGTAAACCTTGCTTGGGTAAGCATGCTTCCAGCATTCTTGTACACTTAACAGTTACCTGGGTAAGATAGGATTGTCAATGGGTCAGGTCTACCCGACAGACCCGAACCGTTTATAACGGTTCTAGTTCTATGAATCATTCCAATGGGTCAATTCTGGTTCTAATTTTTCTGTCTCGGTTATTATCGGTTTGGGACCGGTTTTGGCTGTCCTGAACCAACTAGACCCAAACAGATTATATATACCTATTATATTTTACATGTAATACAAGTATTTTGTATATCTAATATTGTAATTTTAGGCACGTTTAAAACCTAAAACCCTTTACATTTTCCAGTTTGTCACATTTACTGATAATAGGTTATTGAATAAAATATTTTTTTCTTGTAAAAAAATATAGGTCTTAAGTATTAAATCAGGTTCAATCGGGTTATACCGATTGTCCCAATTACTAAATGGTTCAGTACCAGTTTTGAAATAATAGAACTGATCAGGTCTGGTTCGATTCCAATACTATCGGTTTGGAACGGCTCTACCCTGTCCAGAACCAGACCCGAACCGCTGACAGCCCTAGGTCAAGAGAGAGGTGAGAGGGCAAGAGCGCTTACAACATGGTTCAGCAGATGGATAATTGATCAACCCAAGTTGAGGGAAGGTATCAGTTACACCCTCGAGAATCCTCATTTACCATGGGACCCAATACAAAAAAAGAACGGTTGTGGTCAGCTTACCAGTTAACCAACTTACCCCAGCAAACAAAGGAGGCCTTAAAACATTGTAATGAAGATACTATTATCACATGTGGACATGTGATTTCTTTGGGTTGAGAGTTATACAAGATTCTTTAGGGGCATTCTACAACATGAATTGTTTTTCTGGTTTCCAAAACAAACCAAAACCATCCAATTTAAAAATAGATTGTTTCTCAAAACGAACATGTTCTCCGTTGTGTATGTGTTTTTTGTTTTCAAAATTGAAACCAAAAACATGTTATTGAATTTCTGGTTTTAAAAAACATGTTTTTATTTGGTTATTTAACATCATGTTCCATAAATCATATAATTCTACACTACAATTTTTTTTTGTTTTAAAAACCATTATTGATGGTTCAAAAAATGTGAAATTGTTTTTTGAAAGAAAACCTATTAGTTTTTGCCTTTCAAAACAAAAACAAAGTTCAAGAACATGTTTTTGTTTTTTGCTGATATGGAAATTTCAAAACAAATGAAAACAAAAGGCATTCATATTGTATAACACCCCCTTAGTCTAACCAGATAAATAAGCCAGCTTTTTTTAAATTTTGACCAACATTATAGATTAATATATTTTTATTATTTTACTTTTCCAAATTCAATGTCACATAAATGAGGCACACGCCTCACCAATTCTAGGCACGATACAATGAGGTATACACCTCATCACAATTAGGGCATAAGCCTCTTGCTGAGTATGAAAAGTAGGTGAGGCAAGGCAATTTGGCTCCACTTCACCTCAAGGCATATACCACATGCCTCACCTCATCCGCCTCTTAAAACATTGAGTCAGATGGACCATTCGAGTTTCATTATCAAATCAAAGTAGAGCCTTGGCCTCTAGAGTGAACATCTCGTTGAGTTGGATTCTGGAGAGATCAGCTCTCTCTAGATAATAAACCTGCTAGATGAGGATTCAAGAGCTCTTTGCATCATTACAAGTGCTTGTTGAATAAGATTTCTTGATTAACCACATCAAGAGAGATTATAAATATTAGCTTCTCTCATCCAGCCACCAATGTCATAAAACTAAATTCTAATGACGGAAATCCGAGTAATCCAGGGAAGAATATTTATAAATAGTGATGGTGCTTTTAAAGAGCACCATGAGTTTAAAAATGTTAAAATATTCTTGGGTGGGGTTAAAATGGCATTGAAAGAACAAACTACTAGTGTTAAAATATTATTGGGGGAAACAATACATTATTAATACACAAGGCAAATATGCCATCTAAAACAAGAAGACCCAAAGACAGGGTGATCATGGGCCAAGCATAGGCCAGACTTTGCTCTTGTGATATGGTTATAGCCTGAGCCCAGGCCCGGCCCAGCCCAGCCCGGGTTGCCAGGCCTATGGCTTTTATATATAAAATATTAAATATATAATATTTTTATTTAATGTGTATAAAATTTATATATAATATGTATTATAGGTGTCATATTATAATATTTATTATAAAATAAGATAAAATTACATATATAAACAAGTGCGGGTCAGGCCTAATGTATTGGACCTAGGCCTGGCCCTAAAATTTGTGGGCCTGATGCAGGCCCGAGAAGTGCTTCAAATGATCACCCCTACTCAAAGGCCCAACTTAATGTCCAGAAAAACATAAGTCCAAGTTGGAGTAGGATGGTAACTATAAGACAAGTTTTGGGGCAGGGGCAGGATCAAGGTTGGAGACTAGTTGATGAATTGAGGGAGGAAATGATGAATGTGAGAGGGAAGGGGGTTGATGCCCCTAAGTATTATGAAGCTAAAAGAAAGAACATAATTGGCACTTATTGCAAACACATGATCTAACTATTTAACATGCATAAAAGCTCATAAACGTTTGAAAGTTATTTTCTCATTCAGATCCAAATCTTCATTTCATATTTATTCACATATTTGTAAATGTTCTTATGTCACCAATAATAACCCAGATAAAAAGCAAGTCCTTCGTCCAGTTTCAATACTTGAATCCGCACTCAAAAGACTGAAAATAACTTAGGTGTTTCAAAAGGTAGGAAACATTTTGAAAAAAAAAAGAAAAAAGAAATCCATGGCAATATGATATTTGTAATTTTTCTGGTAATAAAAGAGAATTTTATTAAAATAAAAAAGAAAATACAGAGGAAGATACAAAAGACCAGCCCCATCTAAAAAAACACAACATCCAGACACGTGACAAGAAGATACAAGGTGGGAGATGGGTCAAGGGTATGATTTTGGGAGGAAGAGGAGTGTGGGGTAGGGAAGTTGTGTGAGCTATGCCCAAGGTTATACAGGTTGACTGATTATCAAGTTATGGTCAGTCAATGTTATGAGATGAGGGGTGATCAGGTCATGTGGAGTCCTAAATTTAGAAGACCCCTGCTGAATCAGGAAGTGGAAGAATGTTTCCAAACCAAACCAGTAACACTGGTTTTTGGAAAACTCTGAACCGAAACTGAACTGAAGCCAATTGGCTAACTGGCTGATCGGTTTGGTTTTCAACAGGTTCGATTAATTAGTTTTTTGGTTTTTATAATATATATTATAAATAAATATACAATATAAATACTATAAATAAAATATATTTAAAATAATAAATAATATATTATATACTATAAATAATGTATTTCTATATATAATGCATATATATTTATTTATAATATATAGATAATACAAAATATATATGAAATATATATATAATAAACATAAATATATATAAGTATATATACCAGTCAGTTTGGTTAGCCGCCTGTTTTTCATATTAGTTAACCAAAACCTAGCCTACTGGTTCGGTTAACTGCAATTTTCAGTTCAATTTTTCAGTTTTTGATGATCACCCCTAACCAGAGGTTTCAGCTTCTTCAAGGAATGGTCTATTGGTGGAAACTGGAAAGAGTATAGGGATGGAAAGTTTACAGCGAAGTCTTTTTACCTGGTTAGTCAAAGATCAGCTGGATTCAGGTTAGGTGGAAGCAGTATGGGGAAATCCAGTTCCTCCTAGAGTTGAAGCTTTTGAATGATTGGTAGCCTTGGACAGTTTTTTTTTTTTTTTTGATAGGAAACGGTAACTTTCATTAGATAAAACCAAAAGAAACAACTGTCACCTTCCAAAGAAAAGGTGACCCCTGAATAACAAAAATCTTACAACACTGCACAAAACAAAAACTCCCGATTCACCCCCTGTTTTGCTAGGTAGTCAGCTAAAGCATTTGCTGACTTCCTAGACCAATATAGTTTTGCATCCAGCTCCCTTGTGAGGCTCAATAATTCCCTTACCTGTTTGTCTAAGGGACCACGTTCCCAACTATTTGATTGCATCCAACCTCTACTAATTTTGAATCCCCCTCCACTTCCAACTGTTGGAAACCCAATTGCTTGGCCCATCTGAGCCCCTGGAGGAGCGCCAAAACTTCAGCTCTAAGCGAGCCCCCCACACCTATTGGGCCAGAATACAGAGATAAGATTTTCCTTCCGCATCTCTAAACACACCCCCTATTCCCAAAGGTCCGGGGTTCCCAATAGAGCTGCCATCAAAGTTCAGTTTGACATGACACTGCAAAGGAGGAGACCAAACTGCTTGTATGGTAGGTGATGAAGTAGAAGATCTTGCTAAAATATTCCACCTCTAATCAAATCATCTATAGAGACATCCTTGAACAAGTCAAGAGTTTTCAGCCAATGTACTGCCTTAATGATGATCCCTTCAATAACTTCAGAAGCTGATTTTTCTTTCCCTTGGAAAATCCTATTGTTTCTCTCTTCCCATACTGCCCACAAGATAGCTGCCCTCGTTGTTCTCCACATCACCCTTCCTTTCTTCTTTGGTTGTCAAAAAAAGCTAGGGTCAAATAAATCCGCTACACTTGTGGGAGGATTCCACCTACAATCAAAGAGAGAGGAGAACCAATCCCAAATTAGAGCACTAAAAGGACAAGAAATTAATAGGTGATTCACCGTCTCACCATTCCTCAAACAAAGGATACAGACATGAGGTGACAAGCACCAATTTGGTCTCTTTCTTTGAAGCACCTCCAAGGTATTGATTTTTTGGAGAATCACTTCCCAACAAAAAGCCCTTACTTTTGGGGGGACCAGAGCGCTCCAAACTTCTTTAACAGGAAAAGAGGAAACCGGGTTAGGAGAAAGGACCAAAGCATTGAAAAACTACCTGTAGAAGTTTCTGCCCAAACTCTACTGTCTGGAGAGGAGTGGTCTAGAAAAACTGAACTTAGAAGAGAAAAAATATCAATTGCTGATTCCACTTTTGAGTCCCTCAAACCACTCCTTAGTCCCAGATCCCAAGAATCCCCAGAAGTACGAAAAGAAGAGATAAATTGAAATTTTTTCAAAGAAAGGGAATAAAGGTTCGGGAATCTATCCTTAAGAGGAGATTCCCCAATCCACAAGTCTTCCCAAAAAAGAATTTTATTACCCACACAAGCATCATACCTGATGAAAGGATAGAATAAAGGCAAGATACCAACAATATCTTTCCACGGGGAACAACGCGAAGCCCTTGGGTCGAGTCCAGCGTCCCATCCGTTTGCTGCCATTCCATGAATGCTTCTTATCACCTTATGCCATAGACTCTCTTGCTCCTTAGGAAACCTCCATAACCATTTGCCTAACAAAGCTGCACTTCTTATTCTAATATTTCCAATCCCTAAACCCCCTTTGTCTTTCTTTCTAGACACCACTTCCCATTTTACCCTATGATCCTTTTTGGTATCTCCAGGCTCCCACAGAAAATCTCTCATTATTTTTTTCAAACTGGTTTGCAATCTTAACAGGCAATTTGAAGGTAGACAAAAAGTACACTGGCAAATTTGCTAGTGTTGACTTAATTAGAGTTATCTTTTCTGTTCAGACTACTTAAAAAGAAGGGGCTTCAACTTGGTAAGCTAGTGTTATCTTTTCGGTTCAGAAGAAGAGACTGTTTATCATTTGTTCTACTCCTGCAAGTGTGCAAATTTTATATGGAAGTTCTATTCTGTCCTATTTGGAGTTAGTGTTTTCCAGCCAAGGACATCAGATGAGTTGTTCTCTAAATGGCCAAGGATCAATGGAAGCAGGAAATCAAGGATAGTATGGAGCTGTATCCCATTTTCTGTGTGCTGGGCTTTCTGGAATGAAAGGAAAAGGAGATTGTTTGAAGGCAAGTCCAAATACATCGAGCTTCTGGTGGCCTTGGTTGGGCAATTTGTGCCAGATTGGGTTTTGGTGCTCCTTGAATTCGAACAAATTAGCAGATCTGATTTGGGGGAGAAATTTTGGAATGTTGTTGAAATTCAGAACTGTAATAGTGAGCAGTTTGTCTTTTTTAGTCCTTAGTAGTTTTGTATTGCTGAGGTGCCATCTTGTCACCTCTTAAATTGTACCTCTTTTTCTTTTTAATAAAATTTTTCTTCATTCTTCAAAAAAAAAAAAGATACAAGCACCAAAAGACATCCTCCCTACAAAACATAAACAAGATATGAACATCACGTTCAAAGTATCGACACAATACACCCCATATCAGGTGTATCATATTGTATCGGCAAGGTGCCAAAACGCTTTTTTAAGGATAATCCCAAAACCTCTTATTTTATACATTAAACCATGTTTAACCTTCCCCCCTTCCATATTTTTGAAAAAAAAACTAAAAAAAGGTGATGTGTGTCGACACTTTGAACCTTAACATCACCCCACAACTTTTTTTTTTTGATAAATGATGATAATTTTATTATATCATAAAAAGGTTTGAGATTGAAAGATCAGACATCCCTCGAACTCACGCCTCCCCAAACAAGATACAAGGAAAAAAAAAGCAACACAGATCACAATTGAGCACAGAAAAGGTCTTCCCTGTTTGCCCCTTGCTTGGCTGACACATCCGCCAAAGCATTTGTTGATCTTCCCACCCACTGTATAGAAGTAGACATATTCCTTATCAGCCATTTGAACTTCTAGATTTCATTTTGGTAACATCAAGCAGCATTCTGGGGGTTATTCAGCCAGCCCACAACTACCTTTGAGTCCCCTTCAATAATCAACTGCTTTACCCCTATCTGGTCTGCAAAAAGAATTCCTTGGACAGCAGCTAGTAATTCTGCCCTAAGAGAATCTCCATGTCCCAGAGGACCCAAGTGCAGAAGGGTTACCTATCCATTCTGATTTCTCAATACCCACCCACGCCCATTACAGAGGGTCCTAGATTGCCTAGGCTGCTCCCATCAAAGTTCAGCTTCACAGATCCTGCAGATGGGGGAAGCCACATCACAGCTGCCCTGATCTTAGTGGAGGAGCAACTTACTACTGATAACCAGTTTCTCCAAAGATCACTAAAGGAGAATTGCTGAAAGAGCTCTGTGGTTTTTATCCAGTGTATTTCCCTATTTAGAACACAATCCATAGTTGTCAAGGCAACGCCTAGGTCTCTAGTCACTTTTTGGGGCTCGCCTCGCCCAAACGCCAAATGATTTATATACCACTTGTACAAAGTTTTATAATGTTTTCATGTTTTTTATATTTTAGTGTATAATATAAATATAGGCATGCTACACTTTATCATTCTACTATTTCTTTCACAAAATATTATCTTTTATTTGTAGCTGCTTATTTTATTAGGGTTTCGAGATATTCAAAAGTTAAAGAACTGAAGAAGACCAACAGAATTCGAGTCATACAAAGTTCAAAGTATTAGAATACCAACCAACCGCATAAGGTATGTTTCATCTCATTCTCCGAGTGAACCAAAGCTCTGAGAACCCCCTATTTGCTTATGTTGTTCATTCATTCATTGCAATAAAATATCTTCTTTAAAGGCAATGAAAGTTGTAAAATCATTATTTTTTATGTGAGAAATAAGAATTTCAGACCCTAACATAGACTTGTTCGGACTTGCCTCGAGGGGCGTGGTCGGGGTCCGGGGGCGGAGCCCCCGGCCAAATCGTTAGACTCAAAAAAAAAAAGAAAAAAGTGCAAAATTTTAAAAAGGCACACACCTGGGCTGAGGCGCAAGGTGCATCAGGCGCACGCCTAGGCTCACCAGGCGCGGGCCTTTTAAAAGAGGTGCGCCTAGGCACGCCTTTTAAAGCACTGGATTGACAGTCCCTTTAACTTCATGAATCCCATCCATAATCACTTCATTATCACTTGCTTCACTTGATTCATCATTGCCTACCAAAGTTTCAACATCCGCAACCCCCTGAATGTTATCTTGCAAAGGCTTGGCCCTAAATTTCCTTTTCTTATGATACAACTTGGAACCTTCCCCATCACAATTTTTTCCTTTTTCACTATTGTTGTTCCCTCCCTTTACCTTTTCTAACCCCTCCTAAATATTATCCTCACCTGTCTTCCACCAACCTCTCCTCATCTTCTTTTTCCTTATCAAGAATCACCACCCCTCCCTCTGCACTCTTGATATTTGAGTCTCATTACTTAAATCACAAGCCTTCCCATCCCCTTCTCTAACATCACCACATCTTTCCTTTTCCTCCAAAAAAAAAAATTGCACTTACTTTTTCCACTGCCACTAGATTACATTTGAATTTTTCTTTGTGATTTCCAAGCTCACCAGCACCAGGATGATCAGCTCTACTTCCATAAACCAACAATGTTTGGTTGAAAACACTTATAGCCATGCTAGCTGATGTCTCCCTCCCTGGATTTTCGTCAGAACTCAAGCTGGGATGGAGCTCGAATGTAGCTTACCACTATGCTTCTTGTCATTGACACACCACTTCCACACCTAAAGTCTCTGAATTTCTTGGAACTTTTCTTGTCTTTAGATTCAGTCTTGGAAGTCTCAACCATGTTCTCCTCCTCAGCAGAACTGTTGAACTTAGTGATGACCCAGATCCAATTATTTTTTGCTTCACTGGATTTCCACGAACCTTTCCTCTTCCCCAGAATATCTACCTTCTTACCAAAATATCCTCTGGCCAGTTTAAACTACAAAAGATATTTGTAGCATCATCAAAATGAGGATGAGTAGGAAAATATTCTTTTGGGCTATCCATAATTCCTAATGACATAGCAGGTTTACCAGTCATTTTGCAAAACTCCTGAATGCTGAAAAGGATTTTGCTTTAGAAAAGACTTTGTCCTACCAAATTTGTGCCTCCAGTAGCACTAGTTCTCCAAATCAAAAACAACAACCTGACCTGCATCCTGTAACTAGATTAATTCCTAAAATAATAGTCAAATTACATCTCACAGTTCTTATTTGGTCCTGAAAGCAGGTTTCTCCATTGCCACACTGGAAGAAACCTGCAAACCAGTGGAACCAAATCCATGTCCACACTCTGGACAGATGCCCCATAAAAGCAGTTGCTTCCTCCACTTTAAGCTTTGTTTGCTAATGTCATTTTTATATATCATATATTCAATATTGAATGACTAATTATCTCAACCCCATGAACAACAAGAATACCAACATTATGGAGGGAAGAAAAAAACTTGGAATTGGCAGCACTCAATTAAAGGAGTCAAAGGATGCAAGGCCTTGCATATGAAGCTAAAATTGAACCACACAACAAAGCAATCCCTAATCGAGAATCAACAGAAATGAAAATTGCACTTCTGTTGCAAATACCAACTTCCCCCCAAAAAAAAATTGTCCCAATAACTGACATAACATAACACCATATCTTGAAACTAGGACTGGACTGCTAACTCTGAACCTTCATAAAAGCCAGCTATAATATGCAGGTAGGTCCAGGACATTCAAACTACTTAAGTCTATAACCACCTTCTGCCTGAGCTTGACCCCTTTAACCAGGCCATGTTTGGATACCTAAAGAGAGATATTTAAGCATAAGGACAGAAAAATAAAGATTTCTCATAGTTTTGTCATTTTATTTTTCTTCCATTTTCCTCATCTTCTTACTGTTGGTCAAAACAGAGAAAACCTCTAAAGTTTCAGAGCCTAGCAACCAAACCTGGGATAAAATTTTTTTCAGGAGGATCATCAGAGAAATATGAAATGTAATTTCCTCAGTATCTCAAGATTGTCTGTTAATAAATTAACTTCAACTTTTTTATCTTATACCTTGTATAGTTTCTTAATTTCCTGCTTGATTATTACTGTCAGCTGGCTTGTATAGTTTCTTAATTTCTGGTCTAAATTTTTCATTTTCTAGGATCTTCCTTATATGTATCCATTCTGAAATCTCTTTTTTTAGGTAATGAACACTGGCACCAAAGGTTCTTACAATCCAACATGTGTAACTCAAAGTGCTCAAGATTAGGCTCATAAAATAAAATGAAAGCAACCAAAAAGCGCATTCCAGATATTACCTGAGGGCTAGTTACAAGCCTTGAACTACCAACGGATGGCTGTTGTGAATTATGCCGCTGGGGCTGGTTTTCAAACTCCTGTTGTTGTAGAGCTATTGCAAGTTGAAGATCCGAACTGCCAAAAGTTACAGCACAAATAGGAGAGGATTAATAAACAATAAACAGGCAATATTAAAAACACTACAAAAAAGTAAGAAGGATTTTCTCATATGAAGGCATTAAACACTTTATGAAACAACGTTATTAAGCATAGAATGGATAAATTCCATGTCATTTCCCCAAGGGTCAACTGCAGTCAAAGGCATCTTCAAGATTTCAGAAACCAGTCCATGTTCTTAAGGAGTTATCTTCTCATAATGAAGCCTAAGCAAATGCAAAGAATGACACTCATTCAAGAGTAGCTATTATCCGTTATGCCCATCTACAGACTCTTTATTTCCTAAAAATCCCAGACACATGCTCAAGTTACATCTTGCCAAATTTAATTAATTTTTTATCAATAACAACATTTCATTAAAATCCAAGAAGAATTACAGAGCAGAGAGGTAACCTTTCTTACCTCTCCTCACCAGAATTAAAAATATAATACAAATTACAGTTGTGCCCAAAACATTTGATTTCTTCCCACCCCTTGTTTTGCTAGAACATCAGCAAAAGCATTAGCAGTCCTTTTGACCCAGCTGAATTACACTTTTGTGTAAACCATTTGAATTTCTTCCTCTCACCATTGAAGATCCAGAAGCCAGTCAATGTTTTAAAAGCACAGGGGTCAATTTGCGCCTGAGGCGCACACCTTTTTATTCAAGGTGCAAAAAATTAAAAAAAAAAAGCTAAAAATAAAAAATGTCAACAAATCAAGAAAAAAAGCCAAAAGTTTCAAAAAAATGCAAAAAAAATAAAAATATTAAACATAATATTAATAAAAATATAAACTTAAATTTTAAAATAAATGTTTTAAAAACCTATTATCTAAAATTAAAATACATAAATATAACATGTAAAGCATATTCAAATGAGAATTTAAAAATAAAATCAAATATATAAAACATTTTCAAGCATATAAAACCCACAATCTCTTTTTTTTCTCAATTGGATTACTTCAAGTAGCTAATGTGATGTAAAACATATTACATTCCTGATTCTACGAGATGCCTTTGTGCCACACCCCTCGAGGCAAGCCCAAACAAGTCCACATTAGGTCTTAAATTCTTAGTTCTCACACAAAAATAATGATTTATAGTTTTAATTGCTTTTTAAGAAGATATTTTATTAGGATGAATGAATGAACAACATTACCAAATAGGGGGTAAAGTGGACTTGTTTGGGCTTGCCTCAAGGGGCGTGATACGGGGGTCCAGGGGTGAAGCCCCCGGCCCAGCCACTAGACAAAAAAAAAATGCAAAAAGACGTCAAATTTTCAAAAGGCGCACGCCTGGGATAAGGCACAAGACGCACCAGGCATGTGCCCTTTGAAAGGGCTGCGCCTAGGACCTAGGCGAGGCGCCTACCCTAAAATGCGCCTTGCCTATGCACCTAGGTACACCTTTTAAATCACTGAAGCCAGTTCCTCCCTTTTCTCTCCCACACCAATTGGACCTGAGAATAACCCAATAATCTTTCCATCCTTGTTCCTAAACACACCACCAATACTAGGACCTGAATTTCCTGCACTACTCCCATCAACATTTAACTTTATAAAACCATTATCCAATGGAGTCCAAAGAGATCTTAAAACAGTCTTATTACAATCTGAACTAGCCACAGCCTTCCAGTTATTCATAGCATCAACTGAGGAGAAATCAACAAAAAAGCTCCAAAGTCTTCACCCAATGGACCACTCTAATCAGAATCCTCTCAATAATTCCCTATTCGCTTCTTTCCTTTTCAGAGAAAATTCTGCCATCTTGGAGTTTTGTTCTTCCCAAATAGTCCACCTCACCGCAGCTCTTACACATCTCCACAGCAATCTTCCTCTTTTCTTAGGCCACCAAAAGAAAGTAGAGGTAAACAGGCTTTGCACATTAGGTGGGGGAGTCCACCTACACCCAAACAAGGAAAAAAACCACTCCCAAACAGATTTAACAAAGGGGCAAGAGATTAATAAGTGGAAGCAAGTTTCTCCATTAGCCTTACAAAGAACACACCAGCATGGGGATAAGCTCCATTTGGGTCTTTTCATTTGAAGTAGATCAAAAGTATTTATTCTTTCCAGGAAGACCTCCCAATAAAAGCCTCCAATTCTTGGAGGGACAGGTTTACACCAAACCTCCTTAACATGAAATGCAAAGCACAAGCTATTAGAGGGTTGGATTAGAACCTTAAAAAAGGAGCCACAAGAGAAAACACCAGAGGAGGAGAGGGTCCAAATACAACTATCTGAACTGGAAGGGTCCAAAAACAACCCATCAAGGACCTGAAGCAAGTCCAAAACATCAATTAGCTCTAAATCCCTTACACCCCTTCTCAAGCCCAAATCCCAATCAAGGTCAAGTCTTGAATTTCAAGGGAAGGTTCCCCACCCAAACATGTTCCCAAAATTTTATATCAGTTTCAGAACAATGGCCATACCTGACAAAAGGCAAGAACAGCATAACAGCATGGATAACCTTCCAAGGAGAGGCACAAGTAGCCCTACAATGAACACCAGTATGGCAGTATCCCAACCATCAGCCGCAAGCCCATGAATACTTACCACCACTTTTGCCCAAAGTTTATCTTTATCCATAGGTAATGTCCACCGCCATTTACCCAATAATGCCAAATTCCTTTGTAATAAATTATATAGTTCTAGACCACCAAACTCCTTACTCCTACAAACCACTTCCCAACTAACTCTATGGTCCCTTTTTCCTCCCATGCCTCTCACAAGAAGTCCCTCGTCATCTTTTCCAATCTTCTGCCAACACCCACTAGCATCTTCAACACTGACATGTTAGCTAGCTATAGCCCTACAAACCACTTCCCAAGTAACTTTATGGTCCCTTTTTCCCTCCCTTGGCCCCCACTGCAATCTATCTTCTAGAAGGTAAGGCAGCTATAGCCCCCCAAGCTTTGAAGAAATCATCAATCTTAAAGTCTGAGAACAGATTCAAAGCCTTAACCCAATGTGCAACTCGCCCACTCTTAGGGTTATGACCTCAATCATGACCATCTTCATATTCTGTTAGATCATCTTTAATTATTTCTGTAACCCTATCACACAGTATAACTAGCCTCTCCCAACTGGTATTCCAACAGCTCTTTTTAAGAAGTGTAATCTTCTTCCCTACATCTAAGTTCATTGATGCACCCCCACACACACCATTAATTGCCAAAAAATTTAATTAAGTTTCTAACATCTACAGATTTTTTTTACAATATGTTAATGATTTATAAGAACATAAAATTCTACATATTTTTGAAGTGTTAATGCTAGAGTATACCTATAAGTGTTTCATGCAGTATCTGGTGTTATATCAGGCCATAGTTGTCAAGCGATGCCTAGGCGATAAGGCGTTATTGGAGAGTTGCCTAACCCAAACGCTTACATATTTATACGAAAGACACCACACAATATTTTACATTTTTATTTTATTTTATTAATAGTAGTACAATAAATATTGTTAAACTAAATTATTTATTGTGGGTTTATAGTATTAATATTGTTTTTTTAAGAATGAGTAAATAATTTTATTAAAGAGAATAAAGAAGAGTACAATCAGCCTTGGAGGCACGAGATGCCACCTCCCCTTTAGGATGAGTAGACCCAATGACTTGACTGAGAAGCAGCTGTACAAGGCCTACAAATTGCTAACCAACTTGGGGTGCACTCCAAGGTGGTAGGGATTGGCTGCTGAATCTGAACAGTGCCGTTTGGGGCTACATAGACCTCTTGAAAAAAGTAAAATGGATCACAAGGAATATGTCAGTCAACTTCAAGTGGATTAGCAGATCAGCAAATGCCTTCGCAAACTCTTTGGCTAAACAAGGGGCTTCTCGGGCTTCTTTGTATTGGGCTAATTTATAGTATTAATATTGTTATTCTTATTCTAGTTTCTTTTTGTTATTTTCTTATCTGTTTTGAGTTCAATCAAGACACAAGTCAGTGACATAGTCTTGAACCCTTTAGGACTTTAAAACCTAAATTGGTAAGTTTGGTGTTTGGAGAATCCCTTGGTGAGGCCTTACCCCTCCTGTTCCGGTGTTTGGAGAATCCCTTGGTTCAGGGGATAGATGTCAAATTGTCAATTTGGAGGATGAATGGAGCTGGAAGTGGAGTGGTAATGGCTGCTTCTCAATCCAGTCATTGGCCCTCAAACTTGCAGTTCAGGCTCTACGGGCTTTCCTATCAATCAGATCTGGAATCCAATCAGCCCTTCCAAATCTAATTTTCTAGTTTGGAATATGGTTCTAAATAAGTGCCTTTCTAGAACTAATTTGGAAAGAAGAGGTTTACAGCTTCCTGATGTATCTTGTGGGCTTTGTGGCCTTCTGCCCAAATCTACAGATCACCTTTGTCTCCACTGCCCACTTTCCTCTCAGGTGTGAGAGAACTTCCTGAATGTTGTGTGGATCTGTTGGGTTATGCCGGGCACTCTGAAAGACCTTCTGTGCTGCTCGAAGATCAGGGGTCTCAAGAAGAAAGGAAAGTTGGCGTGGAGAACTATTCCAGCAGCTTTCCTATGGTCCATTTGGTCTGAAAGAAACAACAGAATCTTTTGTAACAAATTCAAAAAGGAGTTGATGCAGGGTGCAGTGAGCAAGCTGGTTTCTTGGGTGTCTGTAAACTCTGAATTCAAAGCGCCTGAATGTGCCCCAGTTACTCAGGTCCCAATCCCTGTGGAGTCTGTAATCTGAGTTGATCCTTGGCCAGTCCTTCTCTGGCTAGGATTTAGTTGTATCCTCCTTTCTATTTTGAATAAATTTACCTTACACCTTTCAAAAAAAAAATAAAAATAACTTGAAGATTTTATCCAATTGACACACAAGAACAATCAATAGGACTTCTTCCTAGGACCAAAACAAGGGCTCAACCCTTATGTTTGTATTTTACTTTCTTATTTTTCTATTCATAAATATGTTAACTTTTTTATCAAATAAATATGTTGACTTTCTATCTATTGATATGGGGTTTATACTTATTTCATGAGAATTTTGGTGATTATTAGTTAAAGATCACTACTTATTACTATAAAACTTAGGGATCTACCCTAGGATTCATATTTTTTAATTTTAAAAAATGCATCGCCTAGGCAACAAGGCACTCCCCTATCGCCTAGCTTCACCTTGGCGCCTTGAAAACTATGTATCAGGCATGTATCATGTCTGACACCAGCACACTAGGAATGCACAAGCATCCAGATGTCACAGGCTGTTATATTGAAAACACATTTTATGATGGTTTAAAGCTGTCTCAGCCTTCATATTAACCAAGAGCAAATTTATGGTAACAGGAAGACGCTGGATATAGAAGAATTAGCTATAGCTCTGGGCTGCAATGTGGGCAGCCTTACAGCCAGTCTTACGTATACACAACAGACATGAGAATCAGAATCTGAAGCATATCCAGGACTCTGACACAGCAAGACAAAGAAGTAAGGTCTCATGGATGTCTATTGAAAAGTAATAAACTATTAAAATAATACATATTTTATTGAATTTTAACATTATAAATAGACCTGGCAAAAAGTTGACCCAACCCGCGAACCCGACCTGACCCAACCCGAAAAATAGGGTTAGGGTCTCATATTTAGCAACCCGAATGTGAAAATGACCCAACCCGACCCGACCCAAAAAAAAAACTGGGTTGGGTTGGGTTGGGTCATGGGTCAACCCGCTGTCCCGATTGTCAAGTCTAATTGGGATTATTTATGCATTGTTAGAAGTTTTCCACTCTTTAATTTTTTCTATTTAGTCTTTACTTTTTATTGTTTACTCTTTAAATTGTTAAATGTTCAAGTTTTTTTTATATTTGGAATTTTAAGGTTAATTCTTTTAATTTTGACATTTTTCATGTAATTTTTCTTTATTTTTTTAATTTCAATTATTTTTTGGGATGACCCGAATTGACCCATGGGTCAACCCTAACCCGAACATTTAGGGTTAGGGTCTAGCATTTGACAACCCAACCCGAAATTCAACCCGACCCAAAATCAACCCGAAATACCTTGACCCAACTTGAACCCGACCCACCCAACCCGATTGCAAGGTCTAATTATAAACCTATAGAAAAGTGTCTAAACATTGTGTTTGTTATTTTATAACATTTTATAGGGAAAATGGCATTTTGTATTTATTAACTGTTCATTTATGTCGAATAAGCAAGGAAAAAAAAAGAAAAAAAAATGTCACATCCAAGCATCCTTCAAGAATCCATGGAGTATTGGTGTCTAACACATCTCTGACACAGAAATTTAATTTGTTTAGGAGAGACCTTTTTTATGATTAACAGTGTTGATTCCATTCAAAACAGCACCATACTACCAAAAAATACTGGATAGAATGGGACAAAAAATAGCCCAAAGGCAACAGAGGATTGTAAAGTAAATATTACAAGTTACTCCTTGGTCTGAGTATTCCTCATACAAGATTTTCTCAGGTTATCTGTTATGGGCCCGGAAGTAGGATCTCGTCACGGGTCGGTCCACGGGGAGAACCTCTTGCTCCCCCTTGCGCCTTCCCTTGCGTGCAGACCCTATTGTGGAAAACCGAATGGGTGATTTGTCCAAGAGACCACCCAAACTCTCCTCACCCTTCTCTTGACTGGAAACTGAATACTTTATTCCCAAATCACAACTCCTTAAATAGAAGATTACAAGAGGAGACTCCTTACTCCATTCGACTAAGCTAGGACAATCCAACTTTAAATCAAACTCCTACTTCTAACAGACTTCTAACAGAACTCAGTTCCTATCTCTAATAGATAAGTAAGAACAGAACTAGATAAATAAGAACAGAACTCCTACTTCTAACAGACTTCTAACAGAACTCAGTTCCTATCTCTAATAGATAAGTAAGAACAGAACTAGATAAGTAAGAACAGAACTGGAATAAGTAAACTATTGGCGAGCTGGCAAGAAGAGCTGACGTGGCAAGATAAGCTGTTGTGTGGGCCCCCCCCCTCACTGCTACTGCTGGCGGCGGTAATTCTTCCCACGAATGCATCCACAACATTACTCCCCTCTTGGACTACGAGCTTGTCCTCAAGCTCGAATTCAGGATGGGTGTCGGGAAACACCGTCAAAGGAATCCCGGATAGGTGGAATGACTTTGCCCTCCTGGATCGGGTTCCAATGAAGGGGGTTCATCCTCATCTTCCTCTTGTTTCACCGAGAGGCAGAAAAGTTTCTTGCACTTGTGCCCTGCTGAGTAGAGTTCATCGCAATTAAAACATTGCCCCCTCGCCCTGCGTTCTACCATCTCAACCCTGGGCAAGTGCTTAATAGGGGGTGTAACGACGCCGCTCCCCACACTGGATGCTGATCTGGAATTGGTGCTCGTCTGTGGCTTCCGTTCTTGGCTGGCTGCTGAATATGGAGCCATTCCGAGTGATTCCGGGGATGCCCATGCTGATGGAGGTTGCCCCATACTGAAGGTTCCGTGGCCGAGTTGTAGTTTGCGTTCGAAGGCGCGTGCTAGGTTCATGGCTGTGACCAGGTTGGGAGGGTGTTGCATCTCCACGAGCCCCACGGTGAACATATCGACTTGCTGATATGCGCGAATTGAGGTTGCTCTGGCGAGAAGGGTTTGGAACTGGCGTTGGTATTCTGCCACGGTTCCAGTTTGCTTGAGGTTGATTAACTCGCCCAGCGGGTTGCTTGTCAACGGTGGTCCAAACCTGAGGAAACAATATGATTTAAATTGTCCCCAACTGAGCCCGGGTTCTTCTTGCTCCAGTCGGTAGAACCAGAGTTGCGCCTCTTCTGATAGGTGGAAGGCGGCCAGACTGACCTTATCTTTGTCATCAGTGCGCTGATTACGGAAGAACTGTTCACAGTGATACAGCCATCCTAACGGGTCTCCAGTGCCATTGTAAGATGGGAATTCCAGCCAGCCATACTTGGGAATAACTGCGGCTGTCGGGGCAGCGGTCTGCTGTTCGCTAGACGTCTCTGCCCAGTCCGGACGACGACTGTTTGTGGTGGCGGTTCCCTCAAAACTTCTTTCCTTGTTGGAGAGGAATGCTTCCAGCAGGCGTCACAGCTCCCAGACATCATCCTTGACTTCACGAACCTCCATGCTGGTTTCTGCGAGCCTATGTTCCAGTTCGTGGACCCTGGAAGACAGCAGCTCCTGTTCCCCCATGACAGTAGGCTCTGATACCAGAATGTTATGGGCCCGGGCGTAGGATCTCGTCACAGGTCGGTCCACGGGGAGAACCTCTTGCTCCCCCTTGCGCCTTCCCTTGCGTGCAAACCCTATTGTGGAAAACCGAATGGGTGATTTGTCCAAGAGACCACCCGAACTCTCCTCACCCTTCTCTTGACTGGAAACTGAATACTTTATTCCCAAATCACAGCTCCTTAAATAGGAGATTACAAGAGGAGACTCCTTACTCCATTCGACTAAGCTAGGACAATCCAACTTTAAATCAAACTCCTACTTCTAACAGACTTCTAACAGAACTCAGTTCCTATCTCTAATAGATAAGTAAGAACAGAACTCCTACTTCTAACAGACTTCTAACAGAACTCAGTTCCTATCTCTAATAGATAAGTAAGAACAGAACTAGATAAGTAAGAATAGAACTGGAATAAGTAAACTATTGGCAAGCTGGCAAGAAGAGCTGACGTGGCAAGATAAGCTGCTGTGTGGGCCCCCCCTCACTGCTGCTGCCGGCGGCGGTAATTCTTCCCACGAATGCATCCACAACATTATCTGTCTTAGCTAAGAAATCTGCCAAAGAATTTGCAGATCTAGAGGGCCATATAAATGAGCTGTTCAGATTGTAACTTAGAGCCTGCACTTGTCTAGGAGAGTCCATGCAACACCACTGCCATTATAATACATGGGGCTGCCTTTGGAGGACAGGATCTGTTTACAAATCAATCTGAGAACCAAATGTAAAAGAAGATCCACTTTTTGGAACATTGGATAGAGCCATTACCCAATGCTGGCCCTGGTTATCTGGGTCTTGGGAGGGATGGACTAGGTATGGACCTAAGCTTTAGCAATTTTTTGCACAAAGTGGCAGCTCACAAACTGAAACCTGTTTTTCTCACACTTAGCCCAAGGTTTTACCATTGCTTGCTTGGCCTCTTACTGGAAGGTCGTATGCTAACCAAATCATTTTGTTTTTGATCAGCAACACAGAAATGATTTCATTAATTAGAAAAAAAAAAGAATAAAAACTATGGATACAACAAGAAGTTGTGAAAGAAACCAGCTTCAATAAGCTGACCCAAATCAAATTTACAAATGAGCCCAAAACATGTGTTCTTTGAACCCCTTGCTTAGCTAAGCTATCTGCCAAGCTATTGGAAGATCTCCTCACCCATCTCACACATTCACACGGATTGACATGTCCCTTGACAGCCATTTAACTAACCAAATCATAAATTCACTTTTGATAAAGGATGCTTCAGCAGACATGACCACTCAACTCCTTTCTCTATTCAGAATCCTGGTGGTGGTAGAAACAAATAATAAATTTGAAAATCATCCAAGAGATTTCCTTTAGCACAATTAACAAGATGAATCAAAGTTCCACTTCATCAGTTTATGTTACATGGACACTTTAAAATAGGTGCTTTACCCATATTGAACACAAATGAACAGCAATAATGACATGGCACTTGAGGATTCTTCTTTCTGTAACATTTATAATATGTGACTAAAGAACCTCAAAGTTGAATGGTAAATTTGAACATAAAAGATATTTTTATATTTCTTTTTCATTAGTTACCTCATCATTTAAAGAGCATAAAATATATCATCAAAAAAAGTAAGCATAGGAGAAAAGTCCCCAGATATTATTTTTTTCAGGATTGCTGAGCGCTGTATCCATGTCAGATTCCAAAGCTTCAATCAGTTTCCAAGTAATATAGGTCATCAATTAAGAGAAGGCTTGCTTCCCAAAAAAAAGCTGGAATGCTGGACAACTGGGCTTAGAAGGCTTGAGACAAGTCAATATCCCTTTGCCAAGTAAATGGTGGTGGCAAGTCAGTCAAGGAATGGATAATTCATAGTAAAAGGTTATCACAATAAAGTATGGAAGTTGACATTTGGGATGGGAGTTTGGTGAAGATAGGACCTTTATGGGTGTGCAATACAAGTTGAGAGGTGGGGATAAAATCAGCTTTGGGGCTGATACATGATGCAGAAAGCCAGAAATATCTTCTCAAGGTCAATTTTCCAGCTCCATATGATATTATTGTTCATAGAGAATAGGTGGTGATTTAGGATTGCTATAAAATGGGCCCCATGAGTAGTTCAGCAGGGGAGGTTCTGAAAGAATATCAATGGTCACAATTAAGCATTGGCGCTAAGGCTTCACAAAAAAGTGCACCATACCCAGTTCAAGCTGATTCAAGAATCTGGCAGTGGGATCTGCCACTACCAGATACTTGAGAAACCTCACAACACTGTAAGACACTTCAGAAAGCAGAAGACTCATCAAAATATTCATATTTCAAGAGTTTTTTCTAGGTTGGTTTGGTTGGGGGAGGTCTACTGGAGCTTCATTTGGAGGTGTTTTGAAGGTTTAGAGTTTGGTTTTGATTGTTTCTTTCTTTTTCTCCTTTTGGGTGATTTCTTATCACCTTCCTTGCCTCTTTTTCTTTTAATAAATTTTATTTCACTTAAAACAAAAAACAAAAAAAATCTGGCAGTGGGATTCAGGATTCATCTGAAACTGTTCACAGTGTACACACTTTCTCTTGATGTCCCCTCAAAAGGCTCAAAGTCAAAGATGAATTACAGTGTCAACAGAAACATTGGGAGACTACCTAAGGCCAAGCTGTTGGCTAGAGGTATGGCATAACAAAAACCAGATAAGATGATCGCCACTTTGTCATCCACTGCAAATTCAGGACCCTCTGAGCCAATTTTATCCTTGTGTGTGTGATTAGATTTTAAAAGGCAGCTAAACAAAACTTTCTAAAGCTGGCAGAAAAAGAAGGTTAAAGCAAAGAGGAAATGTTGAGGAAAGGAAAATCAAACCCATTCCTTCCTCTCTAGATCTATACAGGCCTTCTAGTTGCTGTCATAATGGGCCAATAATTAGATTTTGACAAATCTGATGTATTCAGAAAACTCCTCAAGCTAAATAAATGTGAGTTAAGGCCATTCCAGAAAGCCCAAGAACTTGACTGCCAACGCATGTAGACCCCATATGATATGCAAAAGATTCATTCTCAATGCAAATCTTCTCAAGATTATTTTAGACAACTCTTTTCAAGATTTGGTTGGATCCTCAAGATTTGCTGAATCTTTGAAGGAATCAGAATCTAGCAAGCATTTCCCTTATAAGATAATATAAAATATGCACTTGGCACCATTTGACAGTTCCCTTGCATAGTGACATTCATAGATGGGTTTCATGTGTGTATTTAAGATTTAAATACTTAAAACAGTGATGGTTCATCCTTCCAAAAAGGGAAAGAATAGATAGACTGGTGAAGAATAATTACTTTAAAGTTGAACCAGCTCCTGTCGAATTATCTATTCTAGCAATATAGTCCTGGGGCAAAAAAAAGTTGCATTAATTTCTTGGAAACCACTGATAAAAACTTCAGAATGACTGATGGTCAAAGAGCTCCATACAGCAGTACTAGCCAAAGCATTTTGCTCATCCCAATGGTCATTGACATGATTTTCTACTTTAAACTCCTTAAAGCTGCCCGTCATAAACACTGTATCTCCATTTACCTGAAAAAGCATAGTTCTAAGTTAAGAGTAGAAAACAAGAAATGGCATTTATAACTCCTGGAGAATTTCCCCCTTTGTGGAAAGACAATAGGAATGATGGCAACAAACATTTAGAAAGGTCCACATAGCTCTCAGAAGTACTTATCCCTGCATTCCGTTGGCAAAGAGAATAAAGATGGAAACATACTTACTTCATTTAACTTTTCCCAAACCAAATCAGGCTGATTTATGTAACCTTGGTCAGTGGCTAAGAGATATAGTTCACCATGAAACTGCAAACAGAATCAAGAATTTACAATTAGCCTGCAAGTTATGCTGACAAAATATGTACTATACTAGATTTACCTTTCAAAAATTCAACAGCTACAAGAATGATCTGTACTTGGTAGACAAGAGACAACAAAAATAAATTGAAACTACAAGAAAACCCTCCAAAAAGAAGGGAAACAATATGGCATAACTGACCTTGAACATAGTGCTGAAGTGATTATTACGGAAAAAAACACAAAGCTCACGTTCCTTCAGACCTTCCTGTAGGCAAAATAGGCTGCAAAAGAAATTAAATAAAAATAAAAGGGAGAAACTAATAATAGGCTGTAAAGCAGAACATAAAGGCTTCAGTTCTGTTCGTAGAGAGAGAGAGAGAGCAGAACAAAGAGGCCTCAGGTTTATGGAATGAACTTCCAAAAAATACAAAATCAAAATACCCGTATATGGTCAGCTGGCTCGCATTGGTTTTTAAGAAGTTCCTAATCAGTTCCCCTGAAGATATTTAAATAGAAAGTTATTTATATACACGAATGCCAAACAATTAAAAGATTGATCATGATGTGTTAAGTGATTTAACCTTTCTGTTGAGTAATTTCATCCTTGGGACTTAAGTCATCTTGTCCGCCTTTGTCAGCTTGCTCAGCAAGAACCACCTCACCTTCATACATAGGCTCTCGGTTTTCATAAATTTTTAGACCCGAATCTAGTATGCATTCCTCTCCTTCATATATGGGCTCACTGCCATCAAGGCTTGAGGTGGCACCCTTTGTTATATTATCCTTACGCTGGCTTCCACCACTAGAAACATCAAAATCTGCATTTGGTGCAGATGGGCAAGATGGCACTGCTGTTTCACAACCACTTTGATCATCTGCTGGTTCACAGTGAACTTCAGATGTGGCAGTAACTTGCATACATGTTTGTTGAATTTGTTGCTCCTCTCCACCAGTAAGCATATGATCTTTGGATGCAGAGGAAGGATCCATGTCAATAGAACAAGTAAGTTCACTTTGATTCTGGACAATCACCTCATCTCTTATGTTCTCCATTATTTCAGCAGAAGCAAAATGCCTTGTCAGTTCTTTATTATTAGTTAACTGATCAAGGTTAATTCTGTCACTAAAAGATGAATGACCAGATCCTCTTGAAATAATTTCAGAGGATATCAAATCAGTGTTACAACCACTGGAAGCATTCAAATTCTGTGATATAGATGGTTCTAGCTGATGGTGGACTTGAGGATCATCACAATTACACCCAACATGCATATCTGCAAGGGCTTCTGATGTGTTACTCTTCATATGTTCACTTCCATCTGAATTTACAGGCCTATTGCTCCCATTGGCATGGGGTGATGGACACTCGCCAACTGAAGTTGCCGATTCAGCTTCTGACAATTTCAATACTCTCAACAGTTCTGCTTCCTCCTCCATGTCTCCCTTCCTTGCTTTCTGATGCCCTGAGATGGAATGTGGAGAATCATCAAAAGATTTACACCTTGAAATGCATGGTGATGGAACTCCCAAAGTTGCAGTAGTTGCAGCAGCAAAATCAATACAATCTTCTTCAGGGCTGCTCTTATGTTCTTCACTCGTATTTCTTGTTTCAAGGGCAACAAGCTCCCCCATAAGAGTGTTGTATGACTTGGACCCAATTGCATTGAAAGTATCATAATCCTATAATGTTCCACAAGAAACAATTAGCTTTGGCTGAAAATTTATCATTGATATCAAACCAATTGGCTGGTTAATAGATTCAAATTTTGGCAAAACAGGTGATGCACAGAGAGACCTTTAGGGGAGCTGTTTCCCCAACCATATATGCTGAATGTTAATAGAGATGCTTCTGTAGCTGAATCTATTAACAAAGGCAATGTGGTTTGATTGCCCAATCTCCATAGAAGTCATCAGCATTGGGAGCTAGACAGTATGCTGAATTTGTTTTAGATCTTGCCAAATCAGATGGTGAGGGTTGAGCAGGAGGATGAATGGGAGTGGACTGGAAATAGGAGGGTGATGGGGTATTCACTGTTAAGTCCATTGTAAGACATCTGAGAGCCCCTCAAATTACTTACTTCCCCAGTATTTTAATTTGGAAATCTCTTGTGCCAACAAAAAATGGGTTCCCACCATGGCCTACAACTCCAGGGAGGTGTTTAACCAAAGAAAACCTGCTAAGAAGGGGGATTCTGCTGGAGGATCATTCATATGTGATGTGCAATCAGGACAGAGAAAGTGCTGATCATCTCTTCATTCATTGCAGGCTGGCAAGGGGTTTATGGATTCACCTTATAAGGGCTGCAAGCTTGAGTTCAATATCTCCTAAAGTCCCTAAAAGAACTTTTATTAGCCTAGCAATTCAGGGACTGAGCAAGAGGGGCAAGGTTGTATCAGAGTTGGTGCCTGCAGCAATCTCATGGACCTTGTGGACAGAAATAAGAGAATCTTCAATAACAGATGTTGAGCTGAGATGAGCTTATCAATGTATCTATTGGTAGATTGGGTTTTTGGGTTTCCGCCTTTAAAGAGTTTTCCGGTCAACCCATATTTCAGCCAATTAGCCAAACCAATTGGCAGAAGTACCTTGTACCAAACACAATTTTTTCAGGCTCAAGTTTTTCAGCTATTACATTCACCCCTTATAGTGAAAAGCTTTCCACATTGTCTTTTAATGTAAATGATGTGGAAAACAAAGCTCTGACCATAAAAGGGGCAAAAATAATAGTTGAAATATTTTTCCAAAACTTTTTTCATCCCTTATGCATTAGAACAAATGGAATCAAAAGAGAAAAAAAAAAATCAATAGGTTTACATGTGGTTATCAGCACTACTTCATGGATCAGGCCTTCTAATCACCATTTCTCAACCCAAGCTGTTAGTTTTCTTCTCTATTTCTATTCAAACTAATGTGTGTATGACATATTTACAGCCTACACTCTACAAAGTCATAAATGTTCTGATAGGTAGCCTTCAAGACCATAAATGTGCTACCAAAGAAAATTCCAAAATCCAAGAAAAAATCAGACCACTAAAGGGTTCCACAATTTGAGAATTCAACCATGTACCTGACAAAGATACAAGTTTCCTATGGTTACAAGAAAAGCTCTTATAAAATTTATTAACCAACACAAGTCTCTCCTTCACCTAAAAAAAACATTTAAGGAATGACAGTTACTCTGAAAGAGATGCTACTTAAACATTGTTTTACTTTACCAGCTACACCCACAGAACAGCCCTAACCTAGCCATGCAACTCATGTGATGATGTGAATACTCAACTTAGTTAATTGTAGAACCCAACTGACCAAGAAAAGGTTTACCTGTAGTAGCATGCTATAGTGGTCAGAGAGAGAGAGAGAGAGAGAGATCTTCAAATGGTGATAAACCTATTAAAAGTTATTAGATTTTGAGAACCGTGTTGTCTAGACGAAATTTTACCTATTTTCTTATGGGGGCTGGGACTGAACCTGGGATGCAAAACATCCCAACATCTGAAAAGCCACAATCATGTTGCATTTTTTTGTTTTAAGAATATAAGATTAAGAACCAAGGGTCTAAAATCCAGTTTCGGTATAAATTTTGGTCGTTGTGTGAGTACAAATTGGTGGAAGTGTATGGAAGCACAAAAAAACATCACAATTATGAAAAGTATAGAAACATTAATGATGGAAATATATGATGTGGCTTTAGAAAGTGATAGAATAAGCATTAATATATACTCAGAACTCTGGTCAATAAACATACTTGGGAATCATTATAGTATTATACAATCAAAAGGTCCAAAAAACCATTTAAAATAGAGGCAGAGACCACAGAAAGACTGCAAGAGATGCATATTATTGCACATAAACAAATGGCTCATATCCATGAGCCCATAACTAACATAAAGTAATCAATCATCTATTGCCGAAACACAGTAAATACATTGGTTTATGCATATTTCAGGTTCTCTAACATTTGCAATTTCTGTTTCAATTTTCTGGTTTTCTTATGTTTTGGAGAGAAGCCGTCCCTTTTTATTGTTAAAGATACCCCGTCTCTCACATTTTTTATAGTCGTAGATCATAATTGAAATGGTTTCATGTTTTGACCAGAGTTATGCATTTTTTCTGCAAAAGATGTATGGTCTGATTGCATTGATCAAAACCTACTAAAGTGTGACTGGTACTTATCAAAGTTTAAGCAAAACTTCAGCCAAGATGTTCAAATGCCACAGAAGCAAGAGTACTTTGGTTGAATTAATTTATTTCATTGAAGTTGGAAACCATGTAGAGAAGTTCAGCATGTAAAGCTAATCAATTTAATTTATTCTACAAACATTACAAAGCAAAAGAAAAAATACAGGAGGATGATAAAGTAGCCCAGTTAATAAGTGAAACAAGAGAAGTTATAGCATAAGAATGAAGGTCTTTCAAAGCATACCTGTGGATCCACAATCCAACCATGATATAATGGAATGTCAAGAAGATCAAATATGGCACACTCTGGTGTGAACTCAAAATCATCAATTCTGTAAAGAAAATAAAATAAAATAAAAGTGGCATGCATTTATGTCAAAATAAGGCCAAAAGAAGAAGAAGGTGGAATCAATGAAAAAATAACGATAAAAAAAGGACAAATATAATGAAATGGAAGACCTACCTCCTGAATTGAATATTAACGTCAATTCCAGTAGCAAGCCGTGGAAGCAGATCAATTGCGTCAGATATGTTTTTTCGCTGATTTTCAACGTATCCAGCATCCTTGTTCTGCGTCATAAGTCAATATTAATAACTCTAACTGATACAATCCGATGCAAATCAACAGTACCCCTTGGATGCAGAAGTAGGCACTTACTTCCACATTGCTGTTAGAATCAATTAATCTTTCAGCAACAAGTGAAAGCAATTTCTGCAGTGAGACTTCAGATGCATCTATGCTCAAATTCAAGTTGTTTCTC
This sequence comes from Nelumbo nucifera, assembly GCF_055504915.1. Classification (NCBI taxonomy): domain Eukaryota; kingdom Viridiplantae; phylum Streptophyta; class Magnoliopsida; order Proteales; family Nelumbonaceae; genus Nelumbo; species Nelumbo nucifera. The sequence continues at coordinate 189,827,962 of NC_142649.1, forward strand.
AGAAGAAGAACATTACCTATTAAACAGGAATCATTCCCCATTAAAATAAAACACGAATTCAACCAAAAAAAAAAGGATTAACTAAGTCGATAAAACACAATTTCCGTAAAAATCATATAATCCAGATTCCAGATAAAATAAAATCATAACAATAACGCTTATCTCTGAAAATGAAGTCAAATCGAGAAACCAACAAAAAAAGAAAACACTATCAGCTCGACCATTCATTCAATCCTACGTGCCTGAACTTATAATTCGATTCCTGGTGTAGAAGGCTATGCAGGTTTCCGAAACAAAAGATCGAGAATCGACAGAAATGAATACAATAAACGAAAACCCTAGGGATCAGCTAGAAACGCGAAAAAAAAGAAGGAAAGCGGAAAAAAGACTTTACAGATAGCGAGGAGAGGGCAAGGGCCATTATCATTCTGAAGGATTATTGGTGTAGTGCGTCCCAAGAACTGTACGGCCTTCGTCTTGTAAAGGCATTCTTGCTCTGGTTCCTTCCTTCGCTCCTCGCTGGCCATGGCTACAGCCTACAGACCTCACAGCTGTGCTTTTACTTGCTCCAATTAGACGAGGCGAGAGAGAGAAAGTAGGAGAGGAGAGCAGGTGAGAGAAGTGGAATTTAAAGACAAAGGCACGAACCGATGCACATACCGAGTCGGGAGTTGGATGGAAACGATGGCGCTTATTATTATTGTAGGTCTTCTTCTTTGTTTAAGGCGCGATTAAAGCTACGTGGGTTGTGGAGATATCACCGTCAACCGGACCTGACAGTAAATATGCTAAATAAAACCCCCACTGTGTCAGACGAAATGGGACCCAGCTCTGGGACCTTGATCAGTTAATCTCAACCGTCTACTTCACTGTCTCTATATGGTGAAGAAATAAGAGATCCATGAAGGTTCCAAAAAAATCCAAGGATTAGATGCCAACTTTTTAGGCCGGGCCCATCGTGGTCCCTAATTTCCTTCTTTTGTTAGGACACCTCAACGCCAATCGTCTCAAATCGAGTAAGATTCTACTACCAATATCAGCCTCCCAACATTATCCCAAATAACCATTCTCCTTGTCATTCATGCGAGATCTTCCCAATGTACGGCTATAGTGTGGTTGGGAAATATTGGGAACTTCCTGTTGATAGCAGATCTAAATTCTCTCAAATCCTAGCCACATTTGATGATCGTCAGAAGTCAATCTCTCTTTTACAATAAAGGCCAAAATTTATGCTTCCGTTTTTTCCCTTTTATGAATGTTTCCGCGTAACCTTGGAAAACCGCAGCTCGTGGACGTTTTGATAACAGCTGAAATGGCTGAATCGAATGCTTGTGGTTTTGTCTGATTAGGCTGCGTTTTTCCTTTGTATTTTTTTGTTTTTTTATTTTTTTGAGCAGAATAAAGTGTTAACCGACTCTAAGAACCGGTTTTGGTGGAAACAATCTTAGATTAGGGGTGAGCAAAAAAAATCGAAAAACTGAATCAATTGAAATCGAATTCAAAATTTGGTTAATTAAATTGGTTGGTTCGGTTTTGGTTCAGTATTTAAAAAAAAATTGAAAATATCGATTCGATTCGATTTTGATTAACCAAAACAAAAAATTGGCGGTTAATTAAATTGATCAGTATATATATACTTATATATATTATATATTTTTTATATTTTTATACATTATAAATTAATAAATATGCATTATATATATTTATAATATATAATATATTATTTATTATTTAAAATATGATATTATATATTTTTAGTATTTTATTATATATTTATATATTTTCTATAATAAATATTGAAAATAATAAAAAAAACTAAAAACCTACAAGTCAAATCGGCGATCAACTAGTTAACCAATCAATTTTAATTACTGGCTTTCCAAAAATCAATAACCCTAATTCAATTTCAAAAATTAGCCCACATTACAATTAAATAAACCATGAGCACCACTAGGTTAGACCCGAATTTGCCTTGACATAAATCTCAAAAATTCATAGTCTCACCTGACCATAGAGTCGCTTAAATTTATAAGGGTAAATTTATTAAACTATCTTTAGAATACCTTTACCGTTAATTTTTCATCACATATAACATATTAGGTGATTGATATATTTTACAAAAATTACTAAAATACTTTTTCATCTAAATCCACTCCATCTCCATGCCCGTCTAATCTCCCCCACGCCATGAATTTTGAGAAAAGAGAAACATCATCGGAGTTGCAGATGAAGTTTGCTGCCATCATTGCCGGAGCTACTTTCTCAATCGACGGAAACACCGCCATGAGTTTTGACCAAAGGAAAACATCGTTGGAGTTGCATATCAAGTTTGTCGTGTCGTCGTCGGAGCTGCTTTCTCAATCGACGGAACACCGCCATGAATTTTGAGCATAGGGAAACATAGCTGGAGTTGTAGGTCAAGTTTGCTGCCGTCTAATCACTTTCGTCATTCCTCCAAACTACCTCCTCCATCAATTTTGAGCAAAGGGAAACGCCACGCATCCCTTTGACATCCTTTGTCTTCTCTTTCTCATTGTATAACTTCCAACGGAGTAGTAGGTCAGTAGGTGATTTTGTTGCCATTTCCACCAACCATCTTCTCTATTCCTAATCGTCTTTTTCTACATCTGATTCGCCATTTAAAAAAAAAGAAAGAAAGAAAGAAAGAGAACTTTATTTCATTATAAATAATTTAGTACGAGATAGAGGATTGGAACCGACAACAGCTTCGCTTTTACAAACTGATGCCCAGTTTCTTTTGAATAACACCTAGGCGATGCATGTTCTCTTGCTGTGTTCCTGGATCTTGAACCCACTATCATCGGTCAGGTATGCCGTCACCTCCAAACCCTCCCTCCCCCACCTCGCTTTGCCTACCCCATCCCTGGTTCAGTCGGTGACGGTGTAATGCTCAAGCGCACCCTCTAAGCTCTCTACCATCCTTTCAACCGCTACGTCATTCATCTAGACCTCAAATCCTCTGCCCAGGAACGTCTTCTCCTCTGTCAGCAATGTGTGGATGATTACCAAGGTTAATCTCGTCACTTACAAGGGCCCTACCATGGTGGCCAACACTCTACACGCCATTGCCATCTTGTCGAAGCAAGGAGGCGACTGAGATTGGTTCATCAATCTCAGTGGCTCTGATTACCACTCGTTACTCATGAGAACAAACCGTCATCGATCAAGTTGCACGGGACTCCAAGGTTTTCTCGTTTTCCATGCTATTGGTGATGGGACTGGCTCGGGTCTGGGCTCCCTGCTGCTTGAAGGACTCAGTTGATTATGGCAAGAAATCCAAGCTCGGCTTCACGATGTTCCTATCCCCTCAGTTTCGATCTCTGTTGTCAAACCCTGCTACTGCACCCACCATGAGATGATGAAGAACCGGTCGCTTCTCATCACTTGTCACTCAGACCAGTTTGCTCCGTTCCGGAACAATCTCAAGGCCTAATTTTTGTAGTTTTAGAGTTCTCTAAAGCGGAAATAGAGAGAAAATACAGAGTAATAATATGGAGGGTAAGGAAGAAGCTGTTCCACCATCATGGTTGCGCCGATGGTACACACTCCCTCCCTTTCTCCATCTTTAATCTCTCTCTCCCTTTTTCCTTTTTTATTTTGAAATTTTGAAAGTAAATAATGGGTAAAATATTCATTTTCATCTCTCTCCATCAATATGTAAACAGTTGTGAGAAAATTTAAGGATACTCTAAGATAATACTCAATTAGCTGAACCATTTTTCAAATCAAGTTTTTAAAGAATATGGCACATTTTTGTGTGGGAAGGGCGTAAAGAAAAATCAAGTTTTACAAGTAGACCTAGGAATTAATAAGGCTATAATCGACCCTTGAACCAATCTTGATAGGGTAAGTTCTGGTTCCAAAAACTTGGAACAAACCCCTATAGGGTAGGTTCTAAGTTCTGCATTGTAATTGAACTAACCATGTTTACCCGGTTACCCCTGTTATTTGCATCCCCTTCAACCTTATTAAATCTGGGGTGCTTCAAAATAGCTAAATCAGCCCTCCCAAACAATCTCTTGGTTGCTTTGAAGTGTTTCGGATAAGCAATTTAAAGAGATTGAAGCATATTCCTTTCGAAGGACTAATTGGTAGCAAATTTGGGCTTTTCATCAAAGATAGCTTATAGGTGGTGCGTGTGAGGCCCAACTTAGACAGCCAAAATCTACAAGCACCAAAAGAAGCTTATGTGAATCGCAAAAATTGTTTTTTTAAGGATAAAAAAATTGGGTTATCTATTTATTTTAACCAATTATTGTTTATAGACTATCTAGGGTGGCAATTCCCGTCCCCGTCAAGTACTTGGCCTCCCTAACCTAGTTGGAACAAGGATGGAGAGTGAAGTCTTCGTCCCACCCCAACCCTAATTATATATATGTTAAAGTTTTCTTTATTTTAATTGAATCTATTTCAATAAAATATTTTAATAAAAAACCAGGGATTTAGGTCCCATGGGGAACCTATCTCCAGCAGGAATCGGGGATGGAGATCAATTTTTTACCCCCAATGAAGATGGGGATCAAGGACAGGGACCTAATAAAATCCGAGCAGGGGATGGAGAGTATGGTCCCTGCCCTGCCCTGATCCTGCCTTGTTGCCATTCCTAACATTGTTCGATGGAGGCCCATCGGAAATACAGTTTTCATCTTACTCCTTTTGGTTTTTCAAGGTAGGTCTCATTTGAAAAAATATATATATGTCAATGATGCTTGGTTGAAAGAAGATAACCAAATGGGTTATTTAAATAAAAAAGACATATCTAGACGCATAAGTAAAGCAATTAAAAAATTCTTAAGTAGGATTCATATTTTCTTTTAACCATCTAAACTAAACTTCAACCCAAAGTTAAGAATGTTGAGAAGCATAGGATCTCCAAGTTGATGAAGTGTCTATGTTTAATATAAAGTAGGCTTGAGCCAATGGCTTAGTGGCTAAGATGGCCACTCCAGGCATAGGATCAAACCCACATGATTGTAAACTCTTCGTGGCAAAGTCAGTGGATCTCACATGCATCGTGCACCGTCCCCACTCCTGGAGCTCATTAACGATCTCAAGAAAGCCTAATGGGTACCTAACCCCTTGATTTGAAGGCTGCTCCCTCTCCTATTCCAACCTCATACTACTTTATTTATTTTATTCTCAAAAGTTATGATATTTGGATCTAAGAGATGGGAAAAGCAAAGATTCAAGGGTATCAAGTCTGGCAAGGTATTTTAAATACTATATTAACTCAAGGTTGTGCTTGGTTTGATAGAAAATAAGAGGGAAACAAAAGTTGAGGGAAATCTCTTTGGTTCAGTTTGAAAAGAGTATAAATGCAAATATATATAATATAAATACATACAAAATAATATAAAATACAAGGTTTTGCACTCTATATATTTATATTTGTACTTTTTTCAAATTGAGCCTCAAATACAAATGTGTACAGTACAAATACATATAAAATAATACAAAATATAAGGTTTTGCACTCTACATATTTGTATTTGTACTCTTTCCAAACCGAGCCTTAATTTGTGATTCAAATGTATAAAATTGGGCAAGTAGACCTATTCATGGGCCAGGTAGCCCAATGGTCCGACCCGTTCTAAGTTGGGCTTGGACATGAATTTACGCATGTCGCTCAGGCTCAGGGCCAAAACACCAGGCCCAACTTTTTTGGGCCATATCCAAGCTTTCTCAAAAAAGCCTGACCCAATCCCAACTTGATAATATATTATATAACAAAAATATATTTTATATAATATATGTATTTATATATAACATGTTATTTTCTTTGTTCATCTTCTCTTTTTTGAAGTCATGGTGAGATCTTCATTAATTTTTTGTTTTGAGGTCTTTTAATATAAAATCATTTTTTATTGAATGAAAAAAAGAAAAAAATATTTTCCCAATTTTTCTGGTTGGGCTTCAATCTTTATATGAGGTTTGGGGTCAAGCTCAATGTATAGGCCCAATCATTGGGTTGGGTTCTAGCTCGGGCATGAATGTGTCGTGTTAATATAGAGATAGAGTCCAGCCCGACCCGACCCATGAACAAGTCTATTGGTAAGGTATTCTAAATGCCTAGTTAACTTAAGGTTGTGTTTGGTTTGATAGAAATAAGAGAGAAAAAAAAGTTGAAGAAAAGTTCCTCATATCAAACTAGACATATTCTAAGTAGGCTTAAGGTGGAAAGGGGTACACGACTACACCGTTACCCTATTCTCTAACATACCAACCCAAATTAAGAGGACTTGGGTCCATAAACTTTGGATTTTATATAATTGGGATCTATTTTGGATCCCTAAACTTAAGATTTGTTAAGAATTATGTCCAACTCCGGTTTTAAATTATGCGTAGTTGATAAACATTTAAGCACATGAATCTTGAATTTTATTGGCTACAATATTTGTTTTAACCAATACTAGTAAGCGTATATGTGCTTTGCATGTGGCAATTTTTTATGATGATAGTAAACCATTTTTTTATAATTTTTATATTTATATGTCTACAAAAATTATTCTTATTTGTCATACTTATTTTTATTTAATACGATGCATATAAGATCTTAGAAACGTGCCCAAATGTTTTATATATTTCTTGTATTTTTTATATATACTTTTGTGTATTTTCATATTTTTACATTATTGTTGTTGTTATTATTATTATTATTATTATTATTATTATTATTATTATTATTATTATTATTATTATTATTATTATTATTATTATTATTATTATTATTATTATTATTATTATTATTATTATTATTTAATCATGGCATCAAGGGTTAATACTGACAAATTTTGACCCAAAATGTTGAATTGTTGAATCACCATAAAACAAGACATCAACTCTATTTTCGGGTTAGCTTTAAATTTGTATTTTATTTCTAACATCAATAAAACAACTATTATTTATCACACTTATTTTTATTTATTATAATATGGTTAATTAATATAGGATTCAATGAAATAATGGAACTTATTACCCTAAATATAAGACTTAAAGAGAAGGATTTGAATGAGGAGAAATGTAGTAGTTCAAATTACATTTTGTACTCTCACAATTAGAGAGAGATGGAATTCAAAATAGGGGTATTCTAGAATATGATTCAATAAATGCTAATGTGAGTTAATACGCTAAATATAAGACTTATGTTAGATAGTTTATGTTTGCCCTTAGCTTCAATCTGATTTAATGTACTTTTGTTATTTAGTGGAAATAAATAAAGTGCATGTTTGATTCATGTTGTTTGGTTTAATTCTGTGCAAAACCCTAAAACTGGACATTTATAGAGATTCGTGTTAGTTTTAAATGTTCACAGCCGTTGGATAAGTCTGGGGAGATTTATCATGCCAAGGCTGATGCTGGTGTGCCACCAAGTGTTGGGATGGCCTGTCTCAGCCACCAAGATAAGACCCGAGGCACATGCAGTATGGGATTACTTGAATCCTTGAACCGGACCAGATTTCCAGTCTTGCCCTGGACCTTGGAGATAGATGGGCGAAACTGGAAAGTTACACCTGACCCCTAGACTCGATTATGACACTTCACTAGGTGTCGGATCAGACTGTCTTTGATATACCAATCAGTGAGATCCTGAGTGGGGATCAAAACCTGGGTATGTTGGGGCAGTTTGAGAATTCATCTGAGTGGGTGGTCATAGTGACAGAATCAACCACTTTGTCGGACAAAGGGTAATGATCGGGAATGCACTCTCTCTGATGGAAACCAAACTGTCAGCAGTTGATTTCAATCGTTGGAATTTTGTTTTGCAAAATTAATATACTTATATTTATATGTACGGTTTCAAAATGTTTGCAAATGGTTTTAATTCTCGGGATCCATGTGAGAGGGAAGTGCGGCACTGTTCCTTGCAGCCGAGGGAGAGGTCCTCTCTTGTCGGGCAGTGCTTGATCATTAAGGGCTGAGAGGTTAAGTGTAAAACCATTTAGGATAATACCTGATGGGCTAATCTTGCACCTGCCCACAGTCCCTGGGTTTTTATAAGATGGCTTGGCCCAGGGACCACTTAATGTAAGTGTTGGGCCCATAGGGTCCATATGATGGACTCAAGGGGTTCATTGAGTTTTTCAATGAATTCGGTTGGGCCTTGTATTAAAGGCTGGGCCGAACCCATGTGGCTGGTGTGTAGATCAATGCTTGGGTCCCACGCCATACAAAGAAGCCCAACTAGGCAGCAGATTGGAAAGTAATTGGACACTGAACACTTAATGGGCCAAAAGCCCATTTCGAGGTGGGCTGATATGATCACCCATCCATGGGGCGAATTTGAGATTGAAGTTAGTAAAAGGATTGGGCCTTTAGCCTTATCCACTCTTAGAGACCAAATTCAAATTAGATTTGAATCTGGTAACCTCCTGATAAGATCAGGAGTAAGCTAACTCTATCTGCATAAAGGATTAAGATTATCCCCTATCCAAATACTGATTTGGATTGGGATAACTCCTAAAAAAAAGGGGTTTCTTAATCAAGAAGAAAGGAGGAGAAAAACTAACCAAGAAGGAGAGAAATACAACAGATTTCGAACCAAGGAAAATCGCAAGAAAGGTTCCTGCGAATAGAGATCAGATTTCATACTCTCCAGAAAAAGAGAAAAGCAGTTCAGCCTTTTCGTTTTGGAGATCTCCTCCTGCCGCCGCCATCTACCATTGCAAGATTAGATCTTTGCAGAAAAGGAAAGTCAAGAAATCTGTTCTTGACATCAGTCTTGCAAGAAAGACTGAAAAGGATTCAGTGTTTAGTACTTCCAGAGGATTCTTGTGAAGGATTCAGTGTGTAGGACACACCCTGCTGGTTCTGTTCCATCCACAGCTGTGTCATCTTCAGCAGGAACGGATCTTGGTGCATTCTTTGGGCGTGAACACCAACTTTGGGAGATACTGCTTCTCCAGATCAGGTATATTCCTCCCATTTAATTTTGGGTGCAGATCTGGTTTGATTATAGTTCAAGTAGGATCCTTGAATATTATATTCTAAATTTAGGGAATATGATTCCCAGATTGGGAGAAGGTAGGAAATTGTTTTGAAATTCGCCCACCCATTCCGCAACCTTTATGGCGTCCATTGGATGGATCCTACCATTCTTTCAACTTAATGAAAGGGATTTGAATGAGAAAAGTGATTGTTCAAATTACATTTTCATCATTATAAATAAAGAGAGACCAAATTAAAAATATGGGGTATTTTAGTCAAATAAGAGTTTCAAACTCTCATTCACACTTTTAATAGTAGTATAGAAATAGATAAATAAGAAAAAATCATTTTTAATATGAAATTACTGCTGATTATTTCAGTGATTGGCCTTGAACACTCATGTCATACTTAGGCCTAGAATAGATGTGTTTTGTGTACAAATAAAAGCCAGGTCTAACCTATTTCGGATTTAATATTAGCATCCCAACCAATACCAGATTTTGATTCTTGAGTGAGTTGGGCCGAGGCCTAACTTGCAGTTCGGCTAAACAACTGAATTTTGTCCAAATTGCTGTTAAAAAAAAAGGTAACAAAAAATGATTGCAGTAAAACAAAATGTTTCATTTAATAAAGGACAAGTATGTGGTCAGCTGGAGAAGGGCTGCAAATGGATCGGATCAAATCGGATATAGGCATATCTGAATTTGATTTGTTTAAATTCAAATTGCATCATATTCACATATCTAGCAGTTTTGAATCAAATTCGAATTATAATTGGATATTCAATAGCATCAATAAATATTGATATATTAATATATTATTAAATAGCATAAATAAATATATTATTAGACTAAAAATAATTAAAATATTAATATATTATTAATAAAATGAGCTAAAAATGACTTTAGTATTATATTTATAAACAAAATGAATTGAAAATTACTTATATAAAACTTGAACCTATGACAATTTAGTGAAAAAATACAACATCGAAACCAATTTCAATGATAGATATATCTATCCATCTATGTATCTATTTATATATAAATCAAACTGAATCAGATTATATTGGATCGGATAAGGGTAGATCCATATTTGATCCAATTATAAATGGATGAAATTGGATTATCATTATTGGGTTCAAATTTGAATTTGAATTTGGATAATCGGATACCATTTGCAACACTAGGCGGGGCACCTAACATAGCAATAAGAAAACATTAAGGCTGTGTTGGGTTTGAAAGAGAAGGTAAGTAAAGACCCTACCAATACATGAGAAGGTATAAACGAATATAAAAATAAGGTTGAGCAATAGGTCATTAGCCTTCCTTTTACTTTATTCTTTATAATTTTTTCTTATATATATATATATATATATTATATTATATTAATAAAGTTGGCTTGAATGTTGTATATATATTTTTTATATAGAATTATATGTTCAAATCTAGAAGTCATTTTAAGTTTCTTTACTCATTGTATTGTATCAAGTCATTTCTAATTCATTTTGTTAAATAACATATAATAATTTGACCATTTTAGTTTAATTTATTAACAATATATAATATCTAGATATGTCTTAATTTTGTGTTCGGCATATGAATATAGATTGCTTGAATATTAATGGATCAAATTTCGACTGGGTACGTCCAATGCAATTTCTAATTTGGTTTCTATCAATCTCATCTAGTTAATGAGAGCTTTAGATGTTGCATTTGAAAATGTGTTTGTTATTGTTTTGGTGACAACGGTCGGAGGATTTACAAAATGTGTCTAGAATTAATTGCCCTGACAAAAATTGGAAATCCAGTAACTAAGCTTACGTTTTAGGCCCACTACGGCCCAAATATATTCACCCTGGGCTGACAATTGTTACTCTGTCCCATAGCAAAGCCCAACTCGGCCTTACAACCAATGGACGATAATTTGAAAACATCCATTACTGTCTTATTAATCCTCAAAAGCTCTGCCTACGTCTACCTACATAACATCGCAGTTATACATGAAGAATATCTCATCTTTCTACATAGTATTATGTAAGGGGAGATGTTCCCAATTCACAGGAATAGTGTATTGTGGGTAGACGTGGGCAGGAGATCTGGAGTCCCTAGTAGAATAAGAGTCCATAGTACCCCAAACAGAAAATAACATCAGCACCCCACACTCGCCCCACAACCCATTCCAGACATATATTGAGAGCATGTTCTACGGGAGTTCACATTTCCTCCCCACAAGGGTCCACCCCACAACACATCCCTGTCGTGTATTAGGAACATATCCCGATGATGATATCATCAATTTTGGTACTATCATCGAGAGATGTTTCCAATACACAGTAGGGATGCACTGTGGGGCATTGTGGGGCGGCCCCTTATGGGGAGGAGATTCGATCTCATCCTACTGGAGATGTTCCCAATGCACAATCTGATCTGCCCAAATAGCAAAATGTATTCAGTGATTTTTTTTAACATGTCTGATGATCATGAGCTCTTGTCAACGAGACTCGAATCTACTGACGACCGAATCATTACTACCGATAACTGAACCGGTACTACTGATTTTCAGTTTTTTAATTTTTACTATATATAAATATTTTATATGCACTGCAAAATGAAGTTTAGGACTGAAATTTTCGGAAGTAAGCAAATGTATAGATATTTTATATGTATCTGTATCGTATATATTTGTATTTGTAATGTTTCCAAAAATACCTAAAAAAAAGGAAAAAAAAAAGTTGGCTAGGCTGACGAAAAGTAAAGTGACGTATATAGGCACATAGCAGGTGGCTCACTCTGAGATTCTAGTGGAAAGCTCAAACCTACGATCCATAGGTCTCAAACCCAAAGCTTCCTGTTACAAGTAGGTTTGCTTTTTCAATAATAATTTTAACATAAAACCTATATCCGTACTAGTGCTTCCTTGTTTTCGGTCATTCTGCTTTCAGAAAAATAATAATAATAATGAGAGGTAGGAATTGCATTGGATAACCAGTCAATCATACCAAGGGATAAATGAATTTTAATCCTAGATTGAAGAGTTGCTCATTATATATGTTTTTGATTTTTGAAAACAAAATCACCCTCTTGGGGGTGTTTAATATTAAGGATGAGAAATTATATGGTGCATTAAATTCATTGGGCCTTATTGCGGTGTAGTTGAAATTAGGACTTAGGGGTGGCAATTTTTCATCCAATCCATCCAGTATTTAAGCCGCTCAACCCACTCCATCCATTTATTTAACAAGTTGGAAATGGGTTGAATCACCCATTGATCCATTTAAATGGGTTGGGTCGGGTCATGTTATGAATATCTATGGGGTTAACCATTAATGATACTAGTGTAAATTTCTTAGTCATTTTCTTTAATTTTCTTTATTTGAATGAAATAATTTATAATTAATATATTATTTTCTATTAATTATTGACTAAAATTAGTTTTAATTTGAATCAATATAGTTCATCCACATCAACATGAATCCTAATTCATTCAAATGGTTCAATCAATTCGTTCAATGGCCCAATTTGGTCCAATTTGATTTTGGCACAAAGAACCCAACTACACCCAACCTAAATCAACTCAAACAACCTAGCAATCTAGAGTGACCCAATTTGGGTGAACCTGATCTAACTCTATATCAGATAATCTAAGGCATCCCGATCAAACCCAATTTGGACCAATTTGGGTTGGATCAACTTGATATGAGCCTGGATGGCATGCTTGATCCATCTCAATCTAGTGTGGGTCGGATTGATCCCAAATATGAACCCATGTCCAACCCGATTTGGATTGGTCCACTCAAACCGACCAGCTCGAGTCAGTTGGCCAAATATGAATTTGAATGATTCTAGCACAAACGACTCGATTTGAACCAATCTAAGCCAAACCAACCTAGCCCAAATCTGAATGGGCATGGTCAGCTTAGTTCAGTTTGGGGTTGACTAGTCTAGTATGAATCCAAATGGTTTATACCCAACTCGATTGGGTCGGTCTAGTCTGAACCAACTTGACTCGGGTCTGGGTGGCATGGTTGGCCCATCACGATATGATTTGGGTGGGTTGGAGCATTCCCATATATGTACCCATGTCCAACCCAATTTATACCAGTTTAGGTCAAACAACCCATGACTGAACTGGTTCAGTTTCAACCAACCGATCTAGTCTAAATCCAAAGGGTTCAACCACTCTTGATGTAATTAATCCGAAAATGAATTCAGTTAGATGGTTCAAGTTCGTTTGACTGATTTGAACCTAAGTGGTTCAGCCAAATCTGAAACCTGAACATAGTCAAATGGCTCCAAGTAGGGGTGAGCATGGGTCAGTTCAGTTTGGTTCCATGGCATAACCTAGAACCTACCCTGTAGGGGTTGGTTCCTAGTGTTTGGAACCAGAACATACCCTGTGAACGTCAGTTATGGCTTTGGTGGTCTAGGGTTGGTTCCAGGGTCTACCCATGGAACCTGTACTTTCTTTACTCTCTCCCTTCACAAAAAAAAAGAAAACATGTTTTTCAAAAACTTAATTTTTAATAAATATAATATATAGTTTAAAACTTTTTATTGATTAAATTGGATAACACAATATGTAGATTATCATTATATGATTAAAAACTTATAAATTAAATTTAAATTTTGTAAATCTTACCTTTTACACTACTTATTGTACACATTCAAATATTAAAATGAAAACAAATGATCAAATAACTTAAGTAACTCAAGGCAAGTTCAGTTCCAAAGCAAGTTCCAACAAGGCTGGTTCCACCAAGGCCAACAAAGGTTGGTTCGTTGGGTCAGTTCGGGGTAGGGTAAACCCCTAGACCTTGGAACCAGCCTAGGTGGGGGTTAGTTCCAAAGTTGGAACCAGACCCTACCCTGTAACATATTGGGTAGGGTCAGTTCAAGGCCGGTTCCATTTGGTTCCAGGTAGAACCCTACCCATTTGCTCACCCCTAGCTCCAAGTGATTAATTTCTTTTCATTCTCCTTGTAAAATTAAGGGAAAATTCCCAATAGGTACCCTGTACTTTAGTTCAAGTGTCAATTTAGTACCCAAACTTTAAAGCACAACAATCTAGTACCTGAACTTTCGAAATGCAACAATTTAGTACATGCTGTTAACCAACCGTTAAGTGTCATGGGAAAAGACATAAATGCCCTTCAAATGTAATCTAATTTTCTTTATCAACCTTCTGTTAATAAAGTAACAATGATCCCAACTTCCCACTAACCAAACTGAGAATGGATTTCCTGCACTCGTTTGGTATGTGTCGAGGTGCACTTCTAATGAGATTAGAACACATCGTAGTTCGCTTGGATGCCCCAGTTCACTAGTGCGATAAAATTAAACGACGTACTTGCCCCATTATATTTTCATAAAATTTTTGAAATTTTAAAAAGTGTAAAAAAGAAAATGTTCCATTTCTTCTTCCCTCTCCTTTGTTCCTCCCCTCCTCCCTCTCTACGGCCTCAGAACCAACAAACAATCTCTCTCTCTCTCTCTCTCCTTGTTATTTCTTATTTCCCCTTGTTTATTAACACTGCAATTAGTCAAAAACAGACAATGACCTCCCAACCGAAGAGAGCACTAGTCCCGTGACTTCCATCTCTCTTTCCTTCTCCTTCTTGTAGGAAGACTGAATCAGTTCGCCATGCTCTGTTTTTTTTTCTTCATTGTTGCCCAAAACTGTAAGATGCCACGACTTGTACCCCTGTTCAAGCTTGACTGGAGCAAAGTTGAAATACAGTGGCATTCAACTCTTTCATCACCAAAGTCATTGAAGTCCATGGAAGCCATCCCAGTTATCAAGTTTTCTTCTCAATGTTAAATGATCTCATAGGTTTTGAATAAGGTGTGCCATGGTCAATAGTCGACTTCATAAAAAAGCTCAAACCCTTAAATTAACTAAGCTCATGGTCGACAATTTCAGCCATGGTGAAGAAGTCAGAGGACATCGATTCCCCCAAATCTTGTGGTGAAAAGTCAAGAGGACCCATACCAGAATTTTATTTGATATTCGATTTATTAGAGAAGAATATGTTGAAATGAAGGATTTAGAGATGTTTCCTATTTCTGAACTGGTGACAAATCCATAATGTCATCATGGATTCCTTCTCTGAAATTTCAGAGTTTTCGTTTTTTAAATCCCCAATGTGTAGAGACTCCGAAATCTATAGATTATCCACTTTTATTTTATAATCTTGAGTTTGAAATATTAACAAATGAAATAACGTTGTGTATCTAGCATGCTTCTATTTGACGCCCTCAATGGATCATCCATCTCCTCAGAAAACCAATGATTAGTGATCATGTTAGCAGGCTTTGCCGGCAATACCTACGTGACACGGGAAGCTCAATAACAAGTCTCTCTTGTGTTTATTCCACTTTTGTCTTTTTAGGGTTAATGTCAGAATGATGGAAAATAGGAAAAATGACATGAAACGAGCGCCCTTTTTTCTCTCCTCTTCCAAAGTTCCTATTCCACCTCCGCCATAGTTCTCTTGATTAGGAGCATCAAGCGTGTGGCATGGTGGCAAATTGAGAACACCACCCCTCCCGCTGGCCATGGTGGAGGTTAGCAGCGAACCTGACTTATTTCAAAAGTTTGGGTACTAAATTGTCACATTTTAAAGTTCAGGTACTAAATTGGCACTCGGCCTAAAATACAAGGTACCTATCAGGAATTTTCCCTAAAATTAATATGCATGTAATAAGATTTGAACTTTCACCAGTTGTGTAAAACACAAACATTATTACCACCAAGCCATGACTAACTTATTTGTTAATAAGGAGTTGGCTTTAGTTTTAAGTACTATAAACTAAGTTATTATAAGGTTAATGGATTGGGTCAAGATGGGTTTGGGTTGAACCTAGCGCATTTAATTTTATTTAAATAAGTCATTAATAGATTGGCGGGTCAAATGGGGTGGGTTGAAATTCAACCCAAACCCAACCTACCTAAACGTGCCAAATTGCCACCATTAATTAGAACCACACTACACTTTTGAGAGCATTGTGCATCATGGTGTGGATGGGTGAAGATGCTTTAAATTGTTAACAAAGTTTTTAATAAACAATCTTAGTCATTTATTATAAAATTTTATGAAAATGTTTGAATATGCTATGGTGTGAATTGATATATGACAAGAATGAGAAATTGAGAGATAGTGTAATCAATTCACGAGAAGACTATGGTGTGAATTGAAAAGAAGCATCCACAGCTTTGTCTAAAGTAATTAATGAACACCTCCTTAACCTTCAATAAGTTGGTATTGGTCACATCCTTTCAAATAAAAACTGGATTGCCAATCATAAATCAAATCCACAAAACTCTTAAATCAAATATACTAACTCGTGAGTTGACTCGTAATGTTTGTAAAGGCCGATCTGATGTAAATATAACTATTCTGTATGGACTATGTTGTAACAGTAACCAAATAATGTTTTCTTAATATGAAATAATTAAAGGCCATTAACATTTTGTTTTTATATGAAGGTTATTGACATTAAATATGTCAGAATTTAGATTTAGAATTAACTTATGCTAGTAGCTATACAAGTGTGTGCCTTTCTTACCTCAATATTAAAATGTATATAATATATGGCGAAGAAAATGAAGTATCTATATTTTCTTATGCCAAGCATTGAATAATCCCTATTCCCTCGTGCTTTTTTGGTAGAATGGCAACACCATACAATACAATGGGCACGTATTCTTACTATCCAAAGCCTTTAGTTTGTAGTTTGTAGTTTGTAGTTTGCAGCTTGAGTTTCTTTGTTTTATATACCAAAGTTCGTGTAATTACGTAAATTAATGTGAAACTGGTAGGTTCCACTAGATACCAAAGTTCGTGTAATTACGTAAATTACGTAAATTAATCGTAGAGCAAAATGGTATCTAGTGGACAAGGAAGTGGACAACCCTTAAAATGACTGACAGACATTTGATTTGGGCTTTGGCGGTGTTTTCACCAAACAAAGCTTATAAGATGTTCATGCGAGTCCATTTCAATGCTCACAATGGGCACTGAATTAGTATGTACCGTATAAATATATATAAAATAATGCGAAGTCTATATATTTGTATTTCCATTCTTTTTCAAGATTTTAAAAACCAATCCGCAAACGAAATTGTTCTGAATATCGTTTTCTGGTTCGGCAGTTCAATCGTTTGGGTTGAACGGTTCGACCTATGATCTCATAAATAAATTAAAAAACAAAAAAATATTTATATATAATAAAAAATGCCATTAAAAATTCTAGAAAATATAGAAAATTTTCTAAAAGAATACAGAAAATTACAAAGTCATTCATCTCAAAAGCATCACCGGGCACTATCAGCTCCGAACTTAGAGAAATAAAATAAGAAAATGCTTAGAAGACAACGGAGTGAGGGGTCAACAGTGTAATCCATTCAATATCTTAGATGGCAAGTCAAGACTCAAGAAGAAGGGAAGGAGAGCAAATGATCCGGATGGTCGCCGGTACCCGCAGTGAAGATAGTCGTCGGAGCCATTCCTTTCAAGATGCAGTTGAGAAAGACTTGAAAGTTGAAGCTTTGGTCGTTGGCTGCTGCTGCAATTTTGGTTGTCAGTGGGTGCTTGCTCGAATTTTGAGAAGAGTGGTGCCGGTGCATTGCCGCCATCGTCTTCAGTGAACGCCTGAAGGGGGCAAGGGGCTTTTGGCAAAACAAAACCTAAGACTTTCAAAGGGTAGGATTTAGGAATAGATGTTAGGATATATTTGTCATTTTATTTTTATTTAAAATAAAAATGAAAAACAAAATTTATAAAATACCGAACCGCTAACCGTTGTTCGGGTCAAACGGGTCAATAATTTTTTGAATTTTTCAACATTTTTCACTGAAAGATGGTTTGAGGTAAACCTAGAACCATTCGAGTGACCGGTTTCTGGTCCGAACGGTCCAACCGTCCAGGTCAACGACGGTTCAAAAATGTTGCTCTTTCCGAAGTTCAATTTGGAAGGAGTACAAATACAAATACATAGAATGCAAAACCTTATATTTTGTATTATTATGTATTTGTACTTTTTTTTAAACCAAGTAGGAATGACAACGAGGTGGGTTTGGGGCGATGATTATATTCTCCATCCCGACCCCAATTTAGTGATAAATTCCTATCATTGATCCTGATCCCTGCTGGGGATAAAAATTGTCCTCCATCCCTGATCCATGACAGAGGTGGATTCTTGTGGGGACCTGAATCCTCACAATTTTTTTAATTAACATAATTATTTTGAAAAATAAATTTACTTAAAAATAAAAAAAAAATTAAAATATAAATAATAATTTAAATACACACACACATATATATATGGCGGGGCAGGGACTTCATTCCCCATCATTGACCTTGACTCTAGTCAGGGATTCCTATTAATCCCGAGGTTGGATACCTAACGGAGATGGGGAAAATATCCCTAAATCTGAGCCTTCAATTTAGAAAGATCTAGATTTCAAATACAAATATATATGTACAAAACAAATACATATAAGAGAAGACAAGATTTTACACGGTAAGCAGCATATAATTACATTATACACATGATTACCACCCCTAAAACTGAGCCTCAAATCCTCTTTTTGATGGTTAAGAAGGAAGAGGTCAAATTGTCAAAATATAATTACCATGGTTTTCAAAATCGGACCGGAAAAACCGGGAGGTGACTGGTTCCATTTACCCTAGAACCGTTATTTTGCCAAAAATCGTTAATCCAAGCAGGTGAACCGTTCGAACAGTCAGACCGTTTGACTCGAGAACCGGACCCCTAACCGGTTTGTTGTCCGATTCAATTAAAAACCTTGATGATTGCATTATATAGAAAGCAACACGAACCGGTTAGTTCTGATTTCTCAAGGACAACATTGCCAACCTTTGAGTAAATAGTGCACTAACTAATTTACTTGTTTGTTAATCAATTCCTCCCATAAGTCTGCAAATTGAGTTTCTATTACATATAAAAAATTTATAGTGAATTAATTGAAGAACATATAATATATACGTATACCAAGCAAGTATTAACCACATACGATATATTATATATAAAGTTTGGATTTGACTTTTATGACTTGGATGATATCCAAGCAAAGTATTTGCTTTATATGGCATGGATAACTACATTTTAGACTGAGAGAAAAAAAAAAAAAAAAAGAAAGAAGAGCTTATTCAAGACTATCTAAATTAAAGAAGCAGAATGAAAAAGAAATAACATCAAGCATTTATTATCCCAGTACAATAATTCTGAAAATGTTTTTCTTGGCATCACATCTGCTGTGACCATTGTGGCTTGCAAATTGCAATTGCCGACACAAATCCCCTTTTGTTTTAAATTCAAAACAGTGTCCCGCGCGTATAATAATGTTAAATTGTTTGAATCAATTAGACTATAAATGCATTGTCAACAAAAATTTTAAATAAAAATACGTTTATGATTCATCATTATATATGAAAAAGAGGAATCATTAAATTCATGTGACATGTATAGAGCCACGATATTTAATGCGGATATAAATGGGTGATATTTATTTTATGTGGATTAGAATCATAAATAGATGGTTGCAAGATAATGCCACATCTCTAAAATGAAAGCATACCAAATGCCCTCCAGTTGTTGATATGCTTTTTCAAAATCAATTGATCCATAATAAGTGTAGTGTAGTGTGTTCAGGAATACCGTTCACAAGTGTTACATAATTTTGTTAGATATAACAATAATCTTTATTTCATTACAATCAACATGAAATAAAATAAATGGGACTTTGAATTCGGACCAAATTATCTTTAGAATTCTTTTTGAATAAGATCTATATTGCATTCAAGGCACCTTATAGTAAAAGAGATAATTGGTTGAATGTGATGATAAGTATACATTACTAAATATGAGAATATGCTTTATAAAAACATAAACCAATAAAAAAATAAATAAACTTTAACGTGATTAATTGAGATGGGTTTCTTTCTCTGCGGGAGGGTTTCTCTCTCACATATATAGATGTGAGTTTTCATTTATTTCTCTTCATATTGGTGTTTGTTGGAAAGGTTCTTTAGACAGATTTGAGAGACGACGGCTTTGATCCAAGCCTATGGAGCAGGCTTGGGATTTTTGGTTCTATTCATTCTAATCTTCGTTTTCCCCCTACTCTTTTTCTTATTTGTATTGGGCCTTGGTCGAATTTGTGTGTGGTAGAGCGTTAGGGAAAGTTTTGTAATAAGAGGCGATCTTGGGCTTATTCCACTTTCACGTTTTCAATTATGCCATGAATTGGGTGCCATGGTACCTATTTTCTCTATACCCCTTGAGGGTTTTGCATAGTTGATCCGGACTCATTTGATAGGGAAACACACTTGCTGGCTTCATCTCTATTAAAGGCATTTAGCCGATCTTTTTAACGTTAGTTGTAGAGATCATTTTTCTCCTGGTGCTCGTGGTTACCTGTTTTTGTCTCAAGACACTTAACTTGCTTTTTTGAATGTAGTTTTCACTATTATTAATTTTTCTACTTTGTAATGTGAGCATTTATGAATAAACTTGCCTTTAGGCATAAAAAAAATGATTAATTGAGATGTCTTCCTAGATTGATCCATCATCCATACCCATGTATTTGGACATGAGATTGTCTATAAATTTCCTAATTTAGGTATGGTATTGAGAGTACATCTTATATATATATATATATATATATATATATATATATATATATATATATATATATATTAAAGTAATGATTTCAGGCCAAAGCCCCCTACGTTCAGACATGTGGCTCATTTACATTCAGACACATGTCATTTCAAAGATTTAAACAAAACTGACGCGTGTCAAATTATGATTAGTGATAGTTCAAGCATAGAGCCCACTAAATATGTGTCAAATTCTTATTAGTGGTAGTTCAAAAAAAGAGCCCAATAACATGGAGTGGAGCCTACCACCGTGCAAAGTTGTGAGAAGTGGGAAGCTCCCACTTTCAATCATTTCCTAAAAAAATGAATCTGTGTTATTAATTAATGCTAACTAATAAACTAATTAATTAATTTCAGCTATTGATTACTAATAATAATTATTGTTAACTACTTCTAATTAATTAATTGCAACTATTAATTACTAATAATAATTATTGTTAATTACTAATAATAATTACTCGCTGATAATAATTAATTACTGAAAACTATTTCTTATAATAATTACTACTAATACTTAATTACTTATAATTTATTATTCACAATATTGCTCATTATTAATTCAAAATGATGATTAATTAATGTTAATTAATAAATAGTTTCATAATGGTAATTAATAATTCGGAAATAATCATTCTATATTAATAAAAACTCATATTAATTATTTTGGAAATAAATATTTAATGTTAATTATTTATATTATAATTATTATCAGAAATTATATTCATACAATTATATGAAATAATTAATTATATTATTATAAGGAATTATAATTAATAACATTATATTAGTTAATATAATTATATATTATTATTATTATTATTATTATTATCAATAATTATAATTAATTATTACTAATACTAATGATGATAATTATTACTTCGGAATGTTAATTAATTAATGATAATTAATACCTATTTTAATAATGTTAATTATTAATTGGGATATAATAATTTTATATTAATATTAATTAATATTAATTATTTTATAAATACATAATTAGTGTTTCTTATTTACATTATTATTATTATAAGTAATTATAATTAATACTATTATTACAATTAATTCTATTATTATTCTACAATAAATACTTCATTAAGTGAAAGTTAAATTATAAAAATTTCTATTATTCAATGTTTTTAAACTTAAAGAATTATAAAAGAAAATATTATTTTATGAATTAACTAAAAATTGTATTTATAACAAATTAATTACTTAATAAAAATAAAAATAAAATAATAATAATAATAATAATACTTTAATATTGCTGATTTCAAAATCAATACACACATAATAAGAATATATTATTAGTTAATAATAAATAATATACTTGTTATTATTACTGATCTCGTAATTATTAATATATTAATAATACTGATTATTATTAAAAAAATGTTAATAGCAAAATTTAATTACCTAAAATTATTTGCTAAAATTACCCATTTTAATTCGGATAGATAATTAATTAATAAATTTAATTTCTTAAAATTATTATTTATTGAATAATTTCAAATACTCATTGATTAATGACCTTATTTTTGAATAATTGGTTTTTTATGTTCAATAACTTTTTTTTTTTGCAAAAATCCTAATAATTTTTCATTTGCATTGCTAACCATTTTATTTTTTTCTTATTCAGTTTTTCAAAAGATAAAAAAAATTAATGATACTTACCTATATTTATCAAATTATGTATTTATCAAGTTGTTGTCATTGATGATGACGATGATGATGAGTCAACTTTTTGAAAGAGAGGAGTACTAATAATAATTAATGACTTCTAATTAATTAATTTTAGCTATTAATTACTAATAATAATAACTCACTAATAATAATTAATTACGGATAATAATTTCTTATAATAATTACTGCTAATACTTAATTATTGATATTAAATAATTACTGATAATATTTCTCATTATTAATTCGGAATGATAATTAATAACAATTTTCATAATGATAATTAATAATTCAAAAATAATCATTTTATACTTATATTAACTCATATTAATTATTTTGAAAGTAAATACTTAATGTTAATTATTTGTATTGGAATTATTATCAGAAATTATAATTCATACATTTATATGAAATAATTAATTATATTATTATTATCAGTAATTATAATTAATACTTATATTAATTAATATAATTATATATTTATATTATTATTATTATCAATAATTATAATTAATTATTACTAATAATAATGATTTCTGATCAAATATAATTATTGATTATAATTATTTACTAATACTTAATTCCTTAATTATAACAATGAAAATATTACTTTGGAATGTTAATTAATTAATGATATTTAATAAGTATTTTAATAATGTTAATTATTAATCGGGATAAAATCATTTTGTATTTATATTAATTCATATTAATTATTTTATAAATATATAATCAATGTTACTTAATTACATTATTATTATTATAAGTAATTATAATTAATACTATTATTATTATCCATTAAATATTTCATTTGGTAAAAGTTAAATTTTAAACTTTCAATTATCCATTATTGTTAAACAAAAAGAAATATAAAAAGCAATTATTATTTCAGGAATTAACTAAAAATGATAATTATAACAAATTAATTATTTCATAATAATAATAATAATAATAATAATAATAATAATTTAATATTACTTTTTTCAAAATCAATACACACATAATAAGAATATATTATTAGTAAATAATAGTAATAATAATATACTGATTTCATAATTATTAATATATTATTAATCTATATTACTCAATAAAGACAAGAAATAAAAAAAAATATTCAAGTTGCTACTAAATGAATGAACTAAAAATCTATGAGTATTCTAATTGACTTGAATTTGACACATCAACATGCCCAAAATTATAATTCCAACCTACATTTCCTATTTCTATTTGTCAATTCCCATAATTGAAGCATACCATTATGTTATGTACATGTTTCCCTACCTTTTTCCTAAAGATAAATTCTAACCAGTCTATGTGCACTGTGGGGAGCTTAGACTTAAAATATGTAACCATGATCGACCAAAAGAAGCATTGCCACCAAACTTGGAGGTGACTTCCATACTTAGGATGGTCCCATTATTCTCCTTTCTTTCACGTTTCCTCTGTTAGATGGGCTTTGGAGTCCTGATTAAATTACCAGTTGATTGTAGTCATACATGATGATTTGATTGTCGTCATATATTTTTCATCTCTTACTTCAGAGGATGGATGCATCTGCAAATGTTGTTTGGCATGGATTGTTTTTTTAGGAGCTCTTTGAATTATTTTTTTTCCTTCTTTGCCTCTTTGAATGGATATCATTTAAATGCTTTTTATCCATTCATATGTCCCTAAATATTAAGCATTATTGGTGATATTGTTGTAAACATCCATCTAATTTTACTATTTTATAAATAGATTAATGATTTCAAAGTAATTGATACTTTTTTGGGGGTGGGTTGCTTAACAGGACATTGATTTTTTATTATTAAATAGCAAATTTCAAATTAAATGATATTGTAGTTGCCCCTTACTTAGTATGGGGTCATTGTCTAGATAAAACATGGTAAGTCTCTTAAATCAAATAAAAAGACTACCCTAAATGTCTATTAAAAATAATTAAAAAATGAAATAATTCAAATTAAATCAAATAATTACCTGCCGAAAATTACTGAATTAAGTAAATACTAATAACAATCAATTATTTATAGAAATAATTAATAATAATAATAATAATAATAATAATAATAATCATCATCATCGTCATCAAGTACTTAATTAAGTAAACAATAAAAAACAAAATAACAATCATCAATTATCATTATTGTTTATTCAAAGCATGCCCCATAATAATTACCGAATACAGTAATTAAACCTTAGATAAGAATCAATATTTATTAACAGTCATTAAAATTATTAAGCCAAATCATTAATGTTTATTATTAAATGCAAAATATGAATTAACAAATCTATTATATAATAATTATAGTCGGTTGAAAAAAAATATTTTAAGTAAATATTTAAATAATTACAAATTTAGTTAGTATTATTACTATATAACAAAAAATGTAAATTAAATACTAAGATAAATTAATAATAGTAATAATAAGAATGGTTAAATTAAAGTAATAAATGGTTCAAGTTGAATTTAGTGACCCGTATAATTTTATAGGTTTGACATATAAGGGTCAATTTATGTGGACCCATAGACTGTATGAGTTTCTTAAAAAATGGCAGTTTATAAACAATAATAAAAAGTGGTAATAAAAATCATTAATGTTTATTCATATATATATATATAATTAACTTCCCTCTATTTAGTACGGGGTCATTCACTAGTATATATATTAAAGGAATGATTTCAGGCCAAAGCCTCCCCAGACATGTGGCTCTCCTCTATTCAGACACCTATCATTCTAAAGATTTAAAGAAAATGGACACATGTCAAATTCTGATTAGTGGTAGTTCAAGTACAAAGCCCACTAGACATGTGTCAAATTATGATTAGTGGTAGTTCAAGAAAAGAACCCACTAACATGCAAAGGGGAGTCCACCACCATGCAGAGTTGTGAGAAGTGGGAAGCTGCCACTTTCAATCCTTTCCTAAAAAAAGGAAATTGTGTTGTTAACTACTAACTATTTAATTAATTCCAGCTATTGATTACTAATAATAATCTACTTCTAATTAATTAAGTACAGCTATTAATTTGTTTATTTTGTGTGCATTTTCAATAATATTTGTTTAATTGTAAGCAAATAATGCAAGTGAAATACCTCACAGAGCCTTCAATAATTGTTTATTTTGTGTGCATTTTCTAAATTCATAGCATAAATTAGGTAGTAGAGTCTCATTGGATACTTGACATCAGATAAAGTATTTTAAAATCAATAGTTAAATACTTAATAATAATAATAATAATAATAATTAATTAGATATTACAATACAAATAATCTTTCAAAAATAAAGAAATAATAATAAAAAATTAGACATTTTTTTTGCTTAAACAAATATTATTCCTGAACTTCTCTGAGTGAAGGTTAATTGAACTTCTCTAAACTTCTCTGTGTATGCAACTCATACAAGTTTGCAATCTCAGAGAAACTGATTCTATCAAGTTAGTTAATTCATATCAACATAAATATAATTATATATATTTACTGTTAATTATTTACATTACTATTATAAGTAATTATAATTAATACTATTATTATTCTCCAATCAATATTTCATTTAGTGAAAGTTAAATTATAAAACTATGAATTCTTCAATATTGTTAAACTAAAAGAATTATTACAGAAATTATTTTTTCATGAATTAACTAAAAATCTTAATTATAACAAATTATTTACTTAATAATAATAATAATAATGATAATAATAATAATAATAATAATAATAATTTAATAGCAAATTTTAATTACTTAAAAATCTTTGCTGAAACTACATGTTTTAATTCAAACTGATTATTAATTAATAAATTTAGTTTCTTAAAATTATTATTTACTCAACAATTTTAATTACTCTTTGGTTAACGACCTTATCTTTGAATTATTGGTTTTTTATGTTCAATAATATTTTTTTTGCAAAAATCCAAATAATTTTTCACTTTCAATACTAACCATTTTATTTTTCTCTTATTCAATTTTCCAAAAGATAAAAAGAAATTAATGATATTTACCTATTACTATCAAAGCCAATTAAATTAAATACTGATAATTAATAACAAAAATAGTAATAATTCTTTTATATTTATAATAATCAATTTATAATTATACACGTAATGTTAACATTACTTAATACGAGGAAGTTAATAATTATTATTTCCATTGACAGCAAATAATGTTGAAATTATCCGTTTTAAATCAGAATTTTGCATTAGATTGCAGTATATATATATATATATATATATATATATATATATATATATATAACTAACTTCCCCGTTCCCCCTACTTAGTACAGGGTCATTCACCAGTTGAAAGAGTAATGGATTGAAAGCGTTTGCCAGCTGGCCAGCTGGGAGATGTCCACGTTTGCCAGCTAGCCAGCTGGGAGATGTCCACGTTTGCCAGCTAGCCAGCTGTGAATCCCCCGTTTTCGACCCATTGACGTTGATGTCCACGTTTTCCGTAGACCCCTCGTGCCCTACTAGGCTACTACGGTACTACCTGAGACGGTGGCCCCCGCCGCTGAGCTGAGAGCATCAATATGCCTAAAGAGTGAAAATAAGAGAGAGATGTTCATGTATGTACGTAATTCTGTTTATTCCATTATTTTTGGCTTGGGGAAGAAGGCTTCTTGTCCATTATCGGAGATTGCTCAAGGTATCAACCATGATGATATAGGACAGGGGTGTGTGTGTCTGAACTTCTCATCAATAATGCAGCCAGCTAGTAGGGAAGTAAAAAAAAGAGCTTTCATGATGTAAGTACATGAGACATTTTTTTTAAAAGGCAGACACATGATACACATCAAGTCCATAAATACTACTTTCATGGCAAAGTATAAAATAGGATAAATTTCAGATTAGTCCCTGTACGTATTTGGGGGATAGTCTTACTTCAGTACCTACCTAGCTTTACTATAAAACATTCTATTGTACTACTTAAATTCCCGAAAACTGCTACTTTAGTCCAGCACCGGTATCAAACCCCTTTATAGTCATTGATGTAGGGTAACCTGGCCCAGGCCCAGCCCACGGACGGAAGCTAGGGTCCCGGTCCAACATGGTGGGGGCTACCTTGCTCCCCTCGTACGGAGCCAATAGCGGAGCGCCCTAGCGTCCCCGCTTCTCCGACCGACCGTCTTTGTACGAAGCTCATCGGGGGCGTCCATCTCCACCAACCTCCAGGTAGTTCAAGTATAAATACAGGGTACCCCCCTCCAGGTAGAGGATTTAAAAACATTAGCTCTAACTAAAAGCTCAAGTGAATGACCTTTCCTCTTGGGAGCCTAGTGCATACAAGCACCTTTTTTAGAGCCCTCATCTGCACCAGATCCCTCTCTTCTTCAACCCCCGTACTAACTTGATCGTCGGAGCCTCTGCCTCGGGTTCTCACTCGGGGCCTCTAACATCTACTGTCTTGCAGGACCTCAGACTACAAATTACTTCACCACTTAACCACCAGCCCTCGGCTCCTATAGTGTCCGAAGAGACCTTCCGCATCGGACATAGTCCTCGGCCTTGGCCTCCCCTATTTCGGACCTTCAAAGCCCTCGGCCATCTCCACCGAAGCTCGGGAGTGAAATTACCTTGTTGTCCTTGGCCAATCCGAGCATCAACAATTGGCGTTGTCTGTGGGAAACATTGCTAAGACAATCCCCCAAAGCATTAAGAACTAAAAACCTCCCCAACTTCAAGCACCATGGTACGAAGAGCCAGGAACACTCAGAACCTGGTTACAAATGAGCAGTTCCAGGCGGTCCTCGATCGTATGGAATACTTAGCACAACGCATGGAGAAAGTACGCCCCCAGGCACGAGGTCCCTCCCAAGGCGACCGCCCCGCCGGGGTGTGAACACCAGGGTCGACACGACCAGGCCGAACTACCAGCCCTCAGCTGAGCCGATACTCGGCGGGCCGAACCCTCTGAGTCGGACCACAACTGACCCCTCAACCCACCTCGGAGGAATGAAAGGCCTCCTAGCCGAAGGGAGGAAGAACCAATGGCGTCCGAAGACAGCCACCAGCCCTCCGAGCAGCACTACCGTCGCAGAAGGGACAACACCCGAGACGAAGGCGGGCGCTTCGGCCGTCGCAACGCTCATTCCAGGGCCGAGGGCCGATGCCATGCCTCTCCCCCTCTAGTTTCCGACCTCCGCAACGTCCTAAACGACCACCATGCCAAACGGGAGACACGTAGTCCCGCCTCGGAGCACTCTGGAGTCAGAACCAACCCCCATTGTGCTCGCGAAGACAAAGGGGGAGCACAGGCTCCCGCCAACCCTCTTATCGCGGAGCTACAAGCCGAGCTCGGGGCCGTTAGGGACGAGCTCCGACAAGTTCGCGAAAGCCGAGCTGATGCCTCGATCGACTAAAGCAGTCAGATGGGGAGGATGGATGCCTTCACCCTATACATCATTTCGAAACCTCTTCCCTAGTACTTCAAAGCTCCCACACTGGAGACATACGATGGGAGCTCCGACCCTGACAACCACCTAGAAGGTTTCAAAGTGCTCATGATACTCTATGGGTATTCTGACGCCTTGACGTGCCGGACCTTCCAGGCCACCTTTTGGGGGGTGGCTCGTCGTTGGTTCTCCAGCCTTCGCCTTGGTCAATTGGCTCATGGGAGCAGTTTACCAGTCTATTCCTTGCTCGCTTCATCAGCAGCAGACGGTGTCAGAAAAGTGTGGTCTCGCTGATGTCAATCAAGCAGAAGCAGGGAGAAAGTCTACGGTCCTACATCGACCGCTTCAAAAAGGAAGAGCTCGAGGTTTGCAACCTCGACCCCATGGTCTCTATGCACGCTGCCATTAATGGGCTCCGCGCTGGCTCGACCCTCAAGTGCTCGGTTGCCAAGACCTCGTCGAAGACGAAGTTGGAGTTCCTTAAGGAGGCACTGAAGTATATTGTGGCCAAAGAGGCTTCGGCTGGGGAACATTAGGAAAAGGAAGCTGAGTGCCACAACAGAACCCCTGAGAAGAAGAGGAAGGGCAGAGACAACCCCCACCATAACCACAACAGGAGCGCCACCGACCTCAGCCCTGGCTTACAAGGAGTACACGCCACTTAACTCCACCTGTGCCTAGATACTGATGCAAATCGGGGAGGAGAAGTACGTAAATTGGCCTGAGAAGTTAAAAAAGAATCCCAGGAGGGGAAATCCCAAAATGTACTGCAAGTACCACCATGGCACCGGGCATGATATGGAGGACTGCTATGATCTCAAGAATGAGATAGAGTCCCTCATCTGCCACGGGCACCTTAAGCAGTTTGTGGGAGGAGAGGCTGGTGCCTCATCCTCCCAGCAGCAGCAGCAACACCAGCAAGTGGCAGGCATCATTAACTCATCGCCGGGGGCATGGCCTCAGCTCGCAAGGCCTACGCCAGGCAGTTGAACATCTAGGGCCCAACCTTGAAGAAGTAGAAGTACCTAGATGCTTCGAAGGAACTGAGCTGTCCAAGGGCCCTTGTCTTCACAGACGAGGACCTGAAGAGGGTCACAGTCCCCCACGATGATGCCCTCACGGTCATAGCAATCATCGCCAACTACATGCTGAAGAAGATCCTAGTGGATAGCGGCTCCTCGGCCAACACCCTCTTCTACAATACCTTCGAAAGGATGAAGCTCGCGCTCGAGCGGCTCCAGCCAGTTGACGTTCCCCTCGTCGGCTTCTCCGGTTGTGTCATCGGACCGGAGGGAAAGATCACCTTGCCCATAACAATAGGGATTGAAGCAGACCTGGTGACTTGGATGCATGAGTTCCTAGTAATGAAGGTTGGTCCCCTTACAATGCAATAATGGGGAGGCCTACCCTTCACGTGCTGAGGGCAGCCATGTCTTCCTACCACCTGGCCCTCAAATTCCCCATCGCGCATGGTGCCGGAGTTGTTCGTGGGATCCAGCAGATCACCCGCCAGTGCTATGTGGCAGCGTTGTAGGGCAAGAGCAAGGAGGCCCTATCACTAGAAGGCCTCAACCTCAAGGAGGTGCCAGTGAGCCGAGGACCTCGTCTTGATTCCTCTAGACGAGGTAAACACTAAGAAAACAGTCTGCGTCGGGTCCAACCTTCCCCCTAAACGCCTATCTAAACTGGTAAGTTTCCTCGTAACTAATGCCGATGTCTTTGCTTGGTCCGCCGCTGATATGCCCGGAATTGACCTCTCGGTCATTACTCACAGGCTGAGCGTGGACCCGAGTTCTAGGCCAGTTCGGCAAAAGAAGAGCAACTTTGCACTGGAGCGATGGAAGGCAATAGGAGAAGAAGTTGACAAGCTACTCGACGCCGACTTCATCCGAGAGGTACACTACGCTAATTGGTAGTCAAATGTGGTTTTGGTGCAGAAAGCTAACGGGAAATGATAGATCTATATTGACTTCACAAACTTTAACCGAGTCTGCCCGAAGGACAATTTTCCTTTACCGAGGATAGACCACCTTGTTGACGCCACTGTAGGGTATGAGCTACTCAAATTCATGGGTGCTTTCTCCAGATTCAACCAAATAAAGATGCACCCCAAGGACGAGGAGAAGACCTCGTTTGTCACCGAGCATGGCACATATTGCTATAAAGTGATGTCGTTTGGTCTCAAGAATGCAGGGACCACCTACCAACGTCTTGTCAACAAGGTGTTCAAGAACCAGATGGGGAGGAACGTCGAAGTATATATAGATGACATAGTAGTAAAGAGCCTGAAAGCCGAAGCACACACCTCGGACCTAGCTGAGACCTTTGGCACTTTGCGTAGGTCTAACATGAAGCTTAAACCAAGCAAATGCACCATCGGTGTCACCTCGAGAAAATTCTTGGGCTTCATTGTCACCCAAAGAGGCATTGAAGCCAACCTAGACAAGATACAAGCCAGACTAGACATGACACCCCTCGGTCGGGAAGGAGACTAAGAGGCTCACCGGCAGAATAGTTTCTCCCAACTGCTTCACATCGAAGTCGGCCGACCGCTGCCTTCCCTTCTTTCGCACCATCAAGAAGGTGAAAGATTTCCAGTGGACGGAGAAATGCCAGCGTGCCTTCGACGAGCTAAAGCTTGCCTCACCCCCCTCCTTGCTCGGCCAACATTAGGAGAAACTATGTACTTATACTTATCAGCGGGGGATGAGGCCATCAGCTCGGTCTTAGTAAAAGATGACAGAGTCCAGAGACCTATATACTATGTCAGCAAGGTCCTCTACGACGCCGATACCAGGTATACCAAGGTGGAGAAGTTAGTCTTCGCCCTTGTTATCTCAACCAGAAAAGCTCAAGCCGTATTTTCAAACTCACACCATTGTGGTTCTCACAAACCAACCCCTTAAGACCGTCCTCGCCAAGCTTGAGACCTCGGGACGTCTGCTCAAGTGGGTAGTCGAACTGTCTGAGTTCGACATCCATTACCAGCCGAGGTTCGCAATTAAAGCGCAAGCCTTAGCTAACTTTGTTACAGAGTGCACCTTCAATAGACCCCTCGGCCAACCCCTCGAAGATGAACCAAAAGAGGTGCGCCTGGCCGAGGAAGCCCATCCAACACGAAGACTCTTTGTTGATGGTTCATCCAACGTCAAAGGAGGTGGAGCGGGCCTCATCCTCCTCACCCGATGACACCGTCATAGAATACACGCTGAGATTTGACTTTCCAGCATCCAACAACAAATCCGAGTACGAGGCCCTTCTCATGGGGTTACAGCTCTTCAAGGACCTCGGCTCCAACCATATCGAAGTCTTCAGCGATTCACAGTTAGTGGTGAATCAAGTAAACGGTGAGTACGAGGCCAGAGAACAAATCATGGCCAAGTACCTCGCCAAGGTTCAAGAGCTAGCCCGCCACTTTCATCATTTCTCCTTGCGACAAGTACCGCGAGCTGAGAACGCAAGAGCTGACACCCTCTCTAAGCTAGCAAGTACCTTGGACATAGCCCTCGGCCGCACTGTCCGCATGGAGAAGCTACCATGGCCCTCTATAAAAGAAGCCCAAGTACTCCCACTAGAGGCTGAGCCGTCATGGATGGACCCCATCATCGACTTCCTATTGATAGGACAATTGCCCGATGACATGTACGAAGCTAGGCGACTCCAACGTCAGGCAACACACTACACTTTGCTAGAGGGAAAGTTGTATAGGAGATCCTTCACCTTGCCTTACCTCTGCTGCCTTCGTTAGGAGGAGGGCGAATACGTGCTTCGAGAAATTCACGAAGGCATCTGTGGTAACCACCTCGGCAGCCGAGCCCTAGCCCAAAATACACTAAGGCAAAGATACTTTTGGCCAACTCTTCACAAGGATGCAGCCGAGTTGGTTCGAAGGTACGATCAATGTCAGAGACATGCTAACCTCTACCATCAACTAGCCACAACCCTCTTGGCTCTCAGCAGTCCCTGGCCTTTCGCCAAGTGGGAAATGGACTTCCTCGGCCCTTTTTCTCAAGCAATAGGGGGCAGGAAATACCTAATCGTCATTGTGTACTACTTCACCAAGTGGGTAGAGGTCGAACCATTAGCCACCATTACAGCTCAAGCAATTTAGAGCTTCTTCTGGAAAAACATCATTTTCCGCTTCGGCCTCCCCCACATTCTTGTCACCGACACCGAAAAGCAATTCGACGATGCAAAGTTTCGAGAATGGTGCACCTCCCTCGGCATCAGACAACAATACACCTCGGTGGGCTACCCTCAAACGAATGACCTAGCTGAGGTCACAAACAGAACCATGTTGAACGGACTGAAGATCAGGTTGGACCGAGCCAAAGGCTTGTGGGCTGGTGAACTATACAACATTCTCTAGGCATAACGAACCACACCTCGGAGGGCCACGGGAGAGACTCCTTTCGGCCTTACTTACCGTATGGAAGCAGTAATTCCAATAGAGATCAGCCAGCCAACACTTCGGGTCGAATTGTATGACGAGGCCAAGAATAGTGAAGCACTTAGAGCATACTTAGAACTACAAGAAGAAGCCCGAGAGCAAGTGCAAATCAGGGTGGCTTCCTACCAGCTACGAATGGCCCGCTACTGCAACTCCAAGGTGAAAGAAAGGCGTTACCAAGAAGGAGACCTTGTCCTCAAAAAGGTCATGGTCCCTGAACTTGGAGTAGGAAAGCTGGGCTCCAACTAGGAAGGCTCCTATAGGATCAAGCAAATTGTCGGCCCCGACACCTTCTGTTTGGAAAACTTAGATAGAAGACCCGCCCTTCAGACGTGGAACTTGGAGAACCTTCGGATGTAGTATAGATGAATATAATATTTTGATGAAGTAATGAATGAATGAAGCAAAGTTCCTCTTTGGCTCACTGCTTAGCGTGTGTTCCCACCAGGCCTCTAAGACTCCTCAGCTTCGCGACTAACAGAGGTGCATGGCCTCTCCCGAGGACCGTGCCCTCTTGTCGGACCGTCGCTAAGGCGTATTGCTAATAGCGAACACCATAGATAAACGTCTCGCCAAAATATACCAAGACAGCCGAGACCTCGCTCGCCTCACCACCCGCCTAGGCGGCAATTGGCCTCTTGGTCTTCTACACTTTGCGCCATCAGCTAAAGACAACAACCTCGACCAACTCGGCGATTAGTCTCGGCCCGAGACCCAGACCTCTTTAGAGCGTTACCTCGGCCTTGTCAAAGCAACCACGGGAGGAAGCCAGCGAGCTTTAGCTCTGCCTCGAATTATTCCCCACGTTTTAGTAGGCCACCTCTGCCTTGCCCAAGTGGACACTTAGAAGAAACTAGGTCAGGTAAGCCGCACTTCGGTCGCGCAGCTCTACCTCAGCCTACCCTTCCTACCAACCTAAGGCGTGCGTGTAATGAACCAATATGAGCTACTTTTCGTGTGTACATTGTGGTTTCATCATTGGGAGGGGCAGGGACCCCTCGGTAAAAGATAAAGAAAAAAGAAAGAAATGGAAACACATTGCACAGAACAAAAGAAGCACAATGTACAAAAAGAATGCTTGATTTTGTCATTACACTTCATCCAATTTTAAGCCTTTACAAAAAGTTTTATGGCCTCTTAGGCCGAACACATTTATAATCACAAAAAAAAAGAGAAAAGAAGGCCAGAAGAGCCTCACTAATCGTCACCACTGGCTAGAGGAGGGGGAGCAGAGACCTCAACGCCTTTGGCAGCCTCATCAAGAATCGCGACCGAAGCCAAAGGAGAGTCGGGGATCACCTTTAGCCCGTCAACATCGAACTCGGGCATCATTTACTGTTCGACCCTCTTAGTGTCCTCGATCCCATCCAGGTAACTCGCAGAAGCATACTCGGCGAGTGCATGCTGGTAATCGAAAGACCACTTGAAAGCCTCCACCGCTTCGGCCACCCGCCTCTCAGCCTCAGCCGCCCGCTGGTCCGCCTCAGTTGCTCGTTCTTCGGCCCACCTCACCCTCCAGCTGGACTTTATGGAGAGGCTGTCGAGATGAGCCCTCTCCTCTTCGAATGTCTTCAATGCCTCCTGCAGCTTGTTAAGGCGAGCCTTCGCAGCCTTCAGGTCATCCTCCAGGGTCACCCAGAGCTATTGCTCATCCTTGTGGGCAGCCCTGAACTTGTCCTGGCTGCTCTTGGCGGTGGCAGCCTTCACCTGAAGCTTCTTGTTAATCTTCTCCAAGCGCTCCAAAGTGAGGCCCATTCGATATCCTAGGCCGACGAAGTGGCGGCAGACCTACATCAAGTGCCATTAGTAATGCCACAACAAAAAAGGGCGAGGAATCACGAAGAGAAAAGGGCAAGGAATGTACCTCGACCACGTGGTAAAGCCCCTCGTTGTAAACAAATTGGGGGTCGCTCTGCATTATCTCGAAGCAATCCGTCGGTAGAATCGTCCTGCTCACCAAGGCCCGAGGTACATGCAGTGTAGGTTTACTTGAAACCCTGAACCGGACCAGATTTCCAGTATTGCCTTGGACCTTGGTGATTAGTGGGCAAAACTGGAAAGTTACACCTGACCCCTAGACTTGATTATGATTCTGCACTAGGTGTCGGATTGGGTTGTCTTTGATATGCCAATCAGTGAGATCCTTAGCGGGGGTCAAAACCCGGGTATGTTGGGACAGTCTGAGAATTCATCTGAGTGGGTGATCATAGTGACAGGATCAGCCCCTTTGTCGGACAAAGGTAATGATCAATGATGTACTCTCTCTGATGGAAACCAAGACTGCCGGTAGCTAATTTCAATCGTTGAAATTTGTTTTGCAAAATATATTTATATACGGATATACATATATATATATATATTATGGTTTCAAAATGTTTGCAAAAGGTTTTAATTCCCGGGATCCATGTGAGTAGAGAGTGCAACACTGTTCCTTGCAGTCGAGGGAGAGGTCCTCTCTTGTCGGGCAGTGTTTGATCATTATGGGCTGAGAGGTGAAGTGTAAGACCATTGAGGGTAATACCTGATGGGATAATCTTGCATTTGCCCACAGTCCCTGGGTTTTTATAAGGTGGCTTGGCCCAGGGATCACTTAGTGTAAGTGTTGGGCCCATTAGGAGTCCATGTGATGGGCTTCAAGGGGTTCACTGTCTTTTCAGTGAATTTGACCAGGCCTTGTAACAGAGGCTGGGCTGAACCCATGTGGCTGATGTGTAGATCAATGTTTGGGTCCCACGCCATACAAAGAAGCCCAACTGGGCAGTAGTTTGGAAGGCCATTGAGCACATAAGACTTATTAGGCATAAAGCCCATTTCGAACTGGTTTAGTTGGACTAATTAAAGAGAGGGGCGGATCTGGGATTGGATCAGCAGATAGGATAGGAAGTTATCCCTATCCACTCAGAGAGTCCATATCTGAATTTGGATCTAGAAACCTCGTAATGAGATTAGGAGAGAACTGATATAATCTGTAGATAAGATAAAGATTTATCCTTATCACTTAAAGAGAGTCTAGATTCAAATAAGGATTTGAATCAGGAAACTCATAATGGGATTAGGAGCTGATCTCTTTAAGCCTATAAAAGGAGGAGGGGGCGAACCATTCAGTTCATCCCATCACACCCCAAAATCTCAAAGATAAGATCTTAGATCACACAGAGAGAAGACAATAACAGTGTGACTGTGCCATCTTCTCCCTGCGTTCTCCTCCAGTTGCCGCCACCTGCCAGTTCGATCTCCAGTTTTGTAGGAGCGATCAATAATAGTTCTTGATATCAGTATTTGGAGAAAGGCTGATATGAAGTCGTGCTCACAGCCTTCATCGAATTCTTGCTGAAGGATTCGGTTCTTGGGAAAAACACTACTGATTCTGCTCCACCCTACATTGTGTCATCTTTAGTGGGAGCAATCTTCGGAGACTTCTTTGGGCGTGAACACCTTCATTGG
Source organism: Nelumbo nucifera (assembly GCF_055504915.1). NCBI lineage: Eukaryota > Viridiplantae > Streptophyta > Magnoliopsida > Proteales > Nelumbonaceae > Nelumbo > Nelumbo nucifera. The sequence continues at coordinate 189,864,551 of NC_142649.1, forward strand.
AGGATACTGTTTCATCGTATCAGGTATATCCCTCTCCTACTGTTTTGGTTCAGATCTGGTTTGGTTCTTGGTTCAAGATTGATCATTGAAAAATGTAGTTTTTCTAAAATAGGGAATGTGATTCCCACATGGGAGAGAGAGAAATTTTTGAAATTTCGCCCTATCTTTCTGCAGGGTTCGGCCATCCATATGATGGATCTCTCACTCCTTCACCACTTTCATCGGTGGTTGCCCCTTTGGCGTCCCCTCGGTTGGCCTCTTCTTCCCAGCCTCGGCCGACCTCGTCTGAACAGCTTTGACCCCTTACGCAGGCCCCTTTGTGCGATCTGTTGGCCTCTTGTCGCCTTTGGCTGCCAGCTTCCTGTCGTCTTCGATCGCTAGCCTCTTGTGCTTGTCCCCCTGGCTAATAGGGACTTGCTGTGCATTTCCCCTCGGTGGAGGGGCAGGAACCCGGCCGTTCCTTACAGGCTTCCTCCTGGCTGGGCCCTTTGGAGTTTTCTCTCTGGCCTTCTTCTGAGTCTGAGCCCTCTGCTTGGCCCGCGCCTTCTCTACCAAGAACTTCTTGGCGTCCATGGGTATCTCTGCAAATAAACAAGAAGGTGCCAACAGCAAGCCAAAGACAAAGGGAACGTGTTAAAAAAAAAAACTGCAACACCTCTCCTACCGAGGGGATCAGGGCTGAGCCCTGCGAACACCAATGGGAGCTCCTCCTCCACCAAGGGCTGGGTCAGACTCTCAAAGCACGAGTAGGTGAGCTAGATCAGCAGCCACCTCATCTCAAAGTAGGGGGCACTCTTCTCCACCGTCAGACAAACTTCTCCCTATCCCGACTTGAAAGACCAACCCTCGGGGCAAGATAGGAAGAAGAACTTAATCTTCCAATTGTGGACGAACGAAGGGTTGTCTACGGGCTTATTCTTACGGGGCTGGAAATAGTACATACTGGCCTCGGAAGTATGCTTCCTTGGCACGAACATAGCTCGGAAAGCTTCGACGTTAACTCCATCCCCTGAAGCCAAGCCACCACCAGTATGGCGACCATGGTCCTAAGAGCGTTGGGCACTAATTGGCTGAGGGTGATACCATACCACCTCAAAAACTCGGAGATCAAAGGTTGAAGGGGGGAATCTAAGTCCGAATTGGAGGAAGTGTTGGTAGACGCAAATCTCCCCCTCCTCGGGAGTCCTTGACCGGTCACCTATATCGGGCACCCTAATGGTATAAGTTCGAGGTATGAAGTATTGCCTAGACAGGGGCTTAATCTGATTCACGTACAGAGTATTGCCGAACTCCGAACGTAGAAGACCAACCTGGCTGCCCCTCGGGCAGCACTTTCAGCCACCATCCCTAGGGCGAGATGTGGGGTCTCCTCCCCTTCGGCTCCCTCGGCGTCACTGATGCGGCACTCTTACACTTACAGGGAGGGTCACTACCTCGGCGGCTACCCTCGGCACCCCCAGAGGCTATCGTCTCCTTTAGCACCATCACCTCTCGCCGAGGGGGGGGGGCGACTACTGGGGAACCTGGGGAAGAAGGGGATGAAGTTGAAGAACTCCCTTCCGAGCCACTCGGAAGCTTATAGCACTCCGGGCCAGAATCAGAATGAGACATGGTGAAAAGAATTACCTAAAAATGAAGGGAAGGAGGAAGACGGGGTGTGCTGGAAAATCGAAGGTCTCGGAGTAGTGGTTCACTCGAGTGCAAGGTTTCCTAGAGACAAATGATGGAGAAAAGTTGGCACTAAGGTTCCTATTTAAAGAAGAATGAACGGCTCAGATCTCGCTGAATCCAATGGCCAAGAAACCTCCACTTCCACAACCCAATTGTGGTGTGACACTCGGTGCCCAACCTCGAAAGACGAAACAATGCCCAAGCAACGACTCAGATTGCGACAGATCCAATGGCCGCGGGGACCTCTGCATCAACAACTCAATCGAGTCATATCCTCAGGCACACACCCTCGGAAGACGTAATGACATCCGGGATGAACCAATGGACCCAGTCACCGTGACTCGCCGCTTTGGGCCCTATAACCCGGTGGACACGCACACCAGCCTACTCGAAAGGCTGTTCTGCACATGGGAGCCCCACCTAGTCTTCAAATCTGTGCTGGGCATGGTTGCCGCGTGCTAGCTTGAAACACCAGCACCACACACACCTTCGAGCCGCTAGTACGAGAAGGCATGGGCTCGGCTCTCTCGAAGCCCTGCCGCATGACCTTCTCAGAAGGCCATAGCGCTCCAGCAACCTCATTCCCCCTCTCACGAAAGACGAACCAAATGAAGGCACAAGAAATTCGATGCCACTACAGGGTACCCCTTAGTCACCAGGCCCACTGGCACCCACCATCGCTACTCCCCTTGGCCGAAGCCGAAGTCTCCGCCTCGGCCTCGGGAGTGGGGTGCAACTGATGTAGGGTAACCTGTCCCAGCCCATTACGGGCTGGAGGGCCCAACCCACGAACGACAGCTAGGCTCTTGGTCCAGCATGGCGGGGGCTACCCTGCTCCCCTCGTATGGAGCCAATAGCGGAGTGCCCTAGTGTCCCTGCTTCTCCTGTTGACCGTCCTCATACGAAGCTCATCGGGGGCGTCCATCTCCACCAACCTCCAGGCAGTTCAAGTATAAATACAGGGTACCCCCCTCCAAGTAGAGGATATTCAAAAACACCAACTCTAACTAAAAGTTTGAGTGAAGGACCTTTCCTCCTGGGTTCCTAGTGCATACGAGCACCCTCTTTAGAGCCTTTGTCTACACCAGATCCCTCTCTTCTTCAACCCCTGTACTAACTTGACCATTGGAGCCTCTACCTCGGGTTCTCACCGGGGCCTCTGACATCTACTGTCTTGCATGACCTCAGACTACAAGGGACTTCACCACTTAACCACCAGCCCTTGGCTCCTATAGTGTCCGAAGAGACCTTCTACCTCAAACATAGTCCTTGGCCTCAGCCTCCCCTATTTCGGACCTTCGAAGCCCTCGATCATCTCCACTGAAGCTCGGGAGTGAAATTACCTTGTTGTCCTTGGCCAATCCGAGCATCAATAGCCATAGACATTAAATATGTTTATAGTTACAGAGCTGATGAATTGGTCCCTTCAATTGCTATTAGATGATCAATAGCATGGAGTACCCTTCATCGATGACTTGGTCTCTTCCTTATGGCACTTATACTAAGGGGGTTTGCTCCCGTGGATTGGTGGTGGGTTTGGGTCTCTATTCACTGTTCTTGTGGTTTAGTCTTGAGGAAGATGATGATGAACAATGCCTTCTTTTAAAGAGTAATTTTGGGATTTTAAAAGTTTCAAATTGCATGTAACATTACATGTGTTAGATAACTGACAGAATGCTAATGACAGGGTCTAAAGTGGTAGTTTCTGGAAATTCAAGTATTGCAATGGTTTTAAAACTTGGGTATCAAAGTGAAACCACACTCAAATACAGGGTACTAAAATGCAATTTACCCTCTAAAATAAGAGATTGACTTTTATCAGGGCAAATCTGTGCCCACACCATTCTAACAACCTTTTGTAACCTTGCATTGGGAATATCTCTCCATAAAATAAAGCACACAGGTATAGAGATATTCTCAATGCAAGACAATAAAAGCTGCCGGAATGGACTTTGCCCTAACTGAAGTTGATCCTAAAATAATTGTTTATAGAGACGTGATATCTCTAAATATCCTCTCATGAATTTAACATACAAATACAATATATATTCCCAATGTATTGCTGTAGATGATATATTGTCAAGGTGTTTATATGATTTTTGCTTTCAAACTATCCATGCGTGCTCATTTACACGGGGTATTTGGTTAAATGTGGTAACACCGTATCGTTTGTCATTATTATGTACTCCTAGTGGACCCTTTGTACCTCATCATGCAGGTCGCACATATAACCTTTTCCTTACCCCTACTTTAATTAAGCAAGATAATTTCTTATCCATTAATAAAAATAAAAATGGTTCAATGTTATAGTCAAAAGATCCTGATTTCATTCTTCCATTTATACCTCTGTCATTAAAATATATTTCCATTAATAAAAATAAGAATGGTTCAATGTTATCGTCAAAGGACCTTGATTTCATTTTTCTATTTATACCTCTGTCATTAAAATATATTTCCATCTTATATCTTATATATATCTATTAAAGGGATAGAGGTGGTCTTTCCTTTTGCCATTGGTTTCAGGTCGACGGTTCGACCGTCCGGTTCGAACGAATGGTCTATTTTGACAACATAAATTATAAAACTGTTATGGCCACCGGTTTTCGGGTCAACGGTTCGAATGGACGGCTCATTCTGACAACAAAAATTACAGGGAAAAAATTGAGTGTGTGAGGTCCATTAAGCAGTATCATACGTGTTATGTCATTCGAGTGCATGACTAATACGACCCAAAAATGGAACCATTCTAGCCACTAGTTTTTGGGTCTTTGATTCAACTGTTCGGTTCAAATGGATGGCCCGTTCTAACAACACAAATTAAAAAAATAAAAAAACGACCAAAACCATTGAATGGGTCAATGGTTTGACCACTTGGGTTAATGAGTCGTTGATTGATTCAACGGTTTTTGGCTAGGGACCGGGATTGAGGTAAAATGGAACTGGTTGCCTAGACGATTCCCAATTAAAAAAACTAAAAAAATGGCAGTTCAACCATCCGGTTTGAACGGACGGCCCGTTCTGGCAACAAAAATTATAGGAAAAAAATTGAGTGTGTGAGGTCTATTAAGCAGTACCATACGTGTTATGTCGTTCAAGCATATGACTCATACGACCCGAAAATGGAACCGTTCTGGCCACCAGTTTAAGGGTCGACATTTCGACCGTCCAGTTCGAACGGACAACCCATTCTAACAACAAAAATTAAAAAAATAAAAGAAAAAGGAAAACAACCAAAAACCATTAAACAGGTCAATGGGTCGATGGTTCGACTGCCTGGGTCAATGGGTCGTTGATCAATTCAACAGTTTTTGGCTCGGGACCGGGATTGGGATAAAACGGAACCAGTTGCCTGGACAGTTCCCAATTAAAAAATAAAAAATGGTCAAAACCATTGAACGGGTCAACGGGTCGACAGTTCGACCGACCGAGTCAATGGGTCGTTGATCGATTCAATGGTTTTTGGCCAGGGACCAGGGTTGGGGTAAAACGAAACCAGTTGCCTAGACAATTCCTAGGCTGAAATGTTTAGCTCCATCTCAAAGCAGAACTTTGGACTCGATTTTCTGATTTTTTCCTTGGCTTTTCCAATTTGGTAGATTTACCATCATTTTTTTTTTAAGGTCACTTTGGATTTATCTTTCAAGGTTTTGAAATCTCTTGCAATGTCTAGCCTTCCCATGGCTATGACTACAAAGTTATTTCGTCTAATTATTGACATCTAGAAAAAATGACCCAGAAACGGAACCGTTTTGGCCCCTGGTTTCTAGGTTGACGGTTTGACCGTATGATTCGAACAGATGGCCTGCTCTAACATCAAAAATTAAAAAAAATAAAAAAAATAAAAAATGGCCAAAACTGTTGAACGGGTCGACGATTTGATCACCCGGGTCAACGGGTCGTTGACTGTTTCAACGATTTTTGGCCAAGGACTACGTTTGGGGTCAGGAGCGGAGCCAGGGGGGACCCAGGGGAGCCATGGCCCCCCATGGTTCAGAAACTCCCCACTAAAAAACACCTTTCCATGTAATTTTTCTCCTCTCCCTACTCTTCATCTCAATGGTTGGCCCCCCCTATGGGCCCATCCATACTTCATTTATGTTTTGGCCCCCCTTATAACAATTTCCTAGCTCCGCTCCTGTTTGGGGTAAAATGGAACCGATTACCTAGACGGTTCTTAGACCGTACGGTTCTCGGGCCGAACGGTCATATTGTCTAGGTCAACTGTGAGTTCTCGATGTGAAACAAAGGACAACTATAAAGTAGAACTCAAAACTATCACTATATGATCATATTCTTTTATATAAGATGCTTTGTTGAAGTAATATTTAAAAAACGAGCATATAAAAATGTAGCAAGTTTCTTATTTAAAAAACAAAGGACAGTTATATGAATTTCAAAACTTGAGTACTTATAATTACAAGTTTCTTATTAAAAAACCATTATCTTTTATAATGTAGCAAATAAAAATGTTGTTCATTACAGCCCCTGCGAAGCAGTGACCCCTCCGCTAGTATTAGTAAAAGAGGACAAGCTAGAAACAAAGCTCAACCCACATATATAAAGATTAGTGAGATAAAGCATAAGACATAGTATCTTGGTAAGTGGTAACTTCTCAATGTTATTCATCCTAACCTTGTCACATAAAGCACTAGAAAAACGTCATATAAGGCTTAAGAGAGAAATTAGGGAAAGAAATTTTATAAAACTTTATACATAATTTCTCATGACTTCCTGTTTCTCTATTATGTTTTTTGTCGATAGAGGATCTTAGCGACCGAGTGGCAGATGCATGTAAGATGCAATCATGCAAAGGCTATTTCAGATAAGGTGGATTTTTTGATAAGTACAAGGTGGGTTTTGATTAGAGGTGTAAATCGGGTAGTACGAACTTGGACCGGCCTGACATGGCTCGACACGACGGTCTGTGGGTTGTGTCAAGCTTGGCATGATCATGTAGGTCATGCTGGGCCTGGCGTTTTAGGTCCACGGACTGGCATGACATGGCACGACCGAGCGGGCCGTGCCGCCCGTGGCTCGCGGGCTGGCATGACCTGCGACACAACCATACATATTATATATATATTTATATAATATTATATAAATTATAATTATATAATAATATATTAATAAAATAAATAATTTATTTAATTATTGTATATATAAGCAATTGTATACACAAAATTCATATAAAATTAAAAAATTATGTTTTTTGTTAATTTTTTTTAAATAAATAGCTTTGGCCCGATCCATGGCCTGACCTGGCCCAAGGCTCAGCCCACGGGCCAGCCTGGCCCGCGGCACGGCACGGGCCTGGGCTGTAGGCTGTGTCGGGCCGACCCCCAAATATTTCACAGGGGTGTCCTACTAGGGGTGATTGATTTAATAAAGGTGCTTGAAGGAAAGAGAGAGAGAGATCAACTCCTACTAGGGGTGTCCTAGATTTTGGTCCAATCCGATCCAGTTCAATGTGAGTCTATTATAAATGGACCAGGTCCAATCCAAATCAATGAATGTTTTGGACCAATTTAGACTGGTCCGATTCAATGTCTGGACTATTCAATATCTGTTCAAATTCATTTTGATTTAGATTGGTTTCAATTCAAACACGGTCCATTGACACATATATTCTTATCTTATATCAATGGACAATATGGACCTGATATTGGCTTAATCCAACCCAATCCAATATAAATTTGTTACCAACGGACCAGATCCAATCCAATCTAATAAATATTTTGGACCGGATTGATTAAATCAAATATATCTTATTGGTCCGTCCAATCCGTCCAAATTGATTTTGGACCGGACAGGGTCCAATCCAAAACCGGTCCATTGACACCCGTAACTCCTACGACCCAATAGTAATCCACTCTTGTTTTATTCCTTTTAAATGAAGAAAGAAAAGTTCAGAGTTGCTGAGCCAACTAACTTGACTAGCTTAAACTTAATAACACTTCAATCCTCTAAAGGACTGCGCAATAAACTGGGCTAATCATGATACAGCATGCCATATATATGGAACTGATGTATATGGTGATATATCATGAGAACTGTGATTGTAGTCACATGTGGTAATTTGACGTTTATGCTGTGTTTGGTTGCAATGCAAATAAATTTGTACTCATGTAAAATTATGGCAATGCAAATGGTTTGGTTGTAAATTTTGTCATATTTTTGTTTCAAACTTTAATTTATTTTATTTGATTACAGTAGAAATGAAGTAAACTAAGACATGAAGTAGAGTAAAGGAAAATCCAAAACAAAATTAAATGGAAATTTGTATTTTTTTCATTTGCACTTTCATGCATTTGTCTAGTACAAATAAAATTGCATTGCAACCAAAGACAGCCTTAGGCTCAGTTTGGAAGGAGTACAAATATAAATAATGTAGAGTGCAAAACATTGTATTTTGCATATGTGTTTGCACTGTACATATTGGTACCTGTACTCTTTCTAAACTGAGCCTCAGTTTGGAAAGAATACAAATACAAATGTGTACAATACAAAACCTTATATTTTATATTTATAAACCTCTATTTGCAGTATACATACTTGTATTTGTACTCTTTCCAAAGTAAGCCTTAGTGGTTTCCCTCCTAAGAAACTAGGATTGTGTGGATTAGAAGTCACATGCAAATCTGAATGAATAATCAGAATGTTGATATATTAAAACTCATATGAGTTGAGTTGAAAGTTCATTATGTTAGAGAATAAAAACCTATTGAGGGACCTTCCCCCAATAGCTTAAGCTTCTAGGTTGAACAACACCTTGAGATGGTATCAGAATTGAGAATTGGTTTATTTGGTTAATATTTCAAATTGTTCTTGCCACCTAAACAACTTATTTTCTATGCGCTAAATTGATATAGTTTTCCTTACAAAAAAATTATATAGTTTAGTAGAAAAATCTTTATAACATAATTTTCGTTATAGAAATGCTACTACAACCCAAAAAAAATTTATAGCTTCCATTCTAAAATGTTTTTTTTTTTGGAAGTAAAAATAAAATTTTATTAAAAAGGAAAATATACAGAGAGAATATACAGCTGTTGAAAATATTAATGGTATTAAATAGAACGGAATGACGAAACAGGACTTACGTTTCCGACCTCATAAAAGTTGAGATAGGGTTTGTTGATGATGACTTTAAAATGTTGAAAATAATAAAAAATTAGAATTTTTACTATTATACATTTGTCAACTCATTTGGTGCCTTTAGTCATAATTTTGTCGCACAATGATTTTTTTTTTTACCTTTTATTTTAAATGTATTAAAATTTTATTAATACTACATGATAATTGGATGAATCTTTTAAGAGAAGGATTTTTTTTTCTAGGTTGGGTGAATCCATTATCAATTCTTATGGGCTAGTGAATTGAAAAATACAATCTCTTGGGGTAAAGGTTTGAGTTCCCAAAATATGTAGGCGTTTAAATTTTATGAATGTTCTAATTTGTATGAATTGGACACATCTATCCAAATGTCCAAAACTGGAATTTCAAGTTTTTAACCTGAAATTCCAATTACCCTCCAATTTATAATCTAGATTCATCCATTTAGGTTATATTTGGTTTGATAGAAAATAATTGAGAAATAAAAAGATTGAGGAAAAGTTATTAAAAAAAATTTGTAAAATTCCTTGAGAATTTTTCTTCAACTTTTTATTTACTCTAATTATTTTATTTTGTAACCAAGTATGAGATTTTTCTCTTATTTTCTATCAAATCGAATTAAGAATTGGAGATAAGAGAAAGAATATAAATAGGGACTGCTTAAAGTGAATACATACATAAATTGTTGATGGAAGAAAATATAGACATCATCTATTTCTGCCTCTTGTGGTGTTTAATATCTAGTAGATTTTTTTTTTTTTCATTTCAAGTGTTTAGTATCTAGTTGGGGACCGCATACCCATAAGAGAAGAGAAATAGGAATCCATGATTATTAAGAGAATATTAATATGTAATATAAAACGTATAGAGTAGGGTCGACACATGAAAAATATAGAAATGTCCACACACATAAAGACCAAGGCAAATAATAATGTTCTACAATCAATACGGATGGGTGCCCGAAAGGACCCCATATGTTCCCCTCTTCTCTGATCTCCTCACGGGGAAGGTTTAGTACAAAAGCCATTCCTAGTTCAAACTAAGTATTTACTTGAAGTATTTTATCTTTTCCAATTTACAACCCTAATTAAATTTTCAAATGACCAGCAGCACTTTGTTGGGAGAAAGCTCCATTAGAAGGTTATGCACACTCAAGTAAGCTTATGTTATACCTATACTTGTACACTCCCTGGATTTTCTACTCACATGTTCTTCCCATATCCCCACCCATAAGACATTACGGCTGTGTCTGTTTGCGGTATAAATACAAAATTACACCGATGGAGTTTAAGAACAGTCAGATCAATTGATGTAAAAAATAACACTGCCTTTTGCTCACGTTTGGAGAATACCCATCGATGTAAATCTCCATCCCTCCTTTTGCAAACCACTCAGTACAGATAAGGATGTAGGAGAGAGAGTAAAAAATAAAAGAGCGGTTGTATTATTTTGACCTGTCGACTAGGTTGAGATGGATATAATATATATACACAAAGATGAAAGAATAAATAAAGAAACTAAGAATAGGAGCCTATGTACAAAGATTTTCTAAATAATTTCTGCTAATTAATTCTTTCTAATTCAATGGTTGCCAAATCTGTGTGAGAGCCTTTATTGGTAATTGGAGAAGATTTGTTATTGACAGCTACTAAATATCTTTTATTCTCAGTTGCTATTCTGGATTGAGATTTGTCATTGGCAATTGCTAAATATCCTTTATTCTCAATTGCTATTCTGGATTGAGAGTCTCCATTAGAAACTGCCAGTTTTGTGGAGTTACCTTTTGGAGGACTTTCCTTAATACACCCCTCAAGCGAAATGGGGCGGAAAGCATGTGAAGCTTGGACTGGAGAAAAGCAAACCGAACTAGAGCAAGAGGTTTGGTAAAGATATCGGCCAGCTAATCATCAATAGAGATATATCGGACATCCAGATTTTTACAGAGAATATGATCACGTAAGAAATGAAAATCCACTTCAATGTGCTTGGTGCGAGCGTGAAACACCGGATGTGCTGCCAGATACATGGCACCAATATTATCACAGTAAATTATAGGCGAAACAGGCTAATGAACACCCAAATCCTGTAGTAGGGACTGAAGCTACAACAATTCTGTGGTGGAGTTAGCTAAGGAGCGAAATTCAGCTTCAATGCTAGAAAGGGCAATGGTGGGCTATTTCTTCACACTCCAAGAGATTAAATGAGATCCAAGGAAAATACCATAACCCCCAGTAGACCGGCGGTCATCAGGGAAACCAACCCAATCAGCATCTGAAAATTAAACTAAATATCAAGGTGAATTGGATGCAAAAATAGTCCATGTTCAATTGTGCCTTTGAGATAACGTAGAATGCGTTTTACTGTTATCCAATGATCATTGGTCGGGTTTTGAAGGAATTGACAGGCATTGTTCACCGCATAAGCCACATTTGGATGTGTAAGTGTAACATACTGCAGGGCCCCGATAATGTTGTGATTCTGAGTAGGATTAGGAAGTGGGTCTCCCTAAAATTTAGATAATCGAGATGTAGGAGCCATAGGCATGGTCAAGGGTTTAGATCCTGCGAAATTAGTTTTTTGTAGGAGATCCAAAACACAACACCTTTGAGAAAGAAACAATCCAATCTTGTCACGATGAGCTTCTACTCCAAGAAAATAGTGTAGAGATCTAAGATCCTTAAGAGAGAATCTCCGAGACAAATCCATAATTAGTTGAGAAACATGAGCAGCAAAAGTACCAGTAACAATAATATCATCAACATAAACCAAAATATATTGAGAAATATTATTTTTGGTGTAAATGAAGAGAGAAAGATCACACTAAGAGCTTCTGAAGCAAAGATCATGAAGTCTTTGACTGAGGCGAGAAAACCAAGCCCGAGGGGCTTGACAAAGACCATATAGAGCCTTTTTAAGCTTGCATACATAATTTGGATGTGTCTGATTCTCAAAACCTCAGGGTTGTTTCATATAAATATTTTCTCGAATAAAGCCATTCAGGAAGGCATTGTGAACATCTAGCTACTTAATGTCCCACCCTTGGGAGGTGGTCAAAGATAAAACTGTATGAATAGTGGATGGCTTAACAACATGGCTGAAGGTATCAGTGAAGTCGACACTAGGAAGATTACCAAGTGTTGGAGTAGGCAACCGGTTAATGGGAAACACTGCAGTTTCTACTGCTTCGACCCAAAAGGATTTGGGAAGAGAGGAGGACGCCAGTAGAGAAAGAGTGGACTCAATAATAAGCTGGTGTTTCCTTTCAGCATTTTCGTTCTGCTCATGAGTATGAGGACAACTGACCCTGTATGAAATTCTTTTACTATCCAAGAAGGGGGATAATTTTCGAAACTTTCCTCCCCAATCACTTTGAAACATCTTAATTTTATTGGAAAATAGATTTTTAGCATGTCTCTTAAATTTAACCAAAGCATCAAACGCATCTAATTTCCTTTCAAGAGGATAAATCCAAGAAAACTTAGAATAGGCATCCATAAACGAAACATAATATTTATAGCCTTTTGCAGACAAAATTGGGGCAGGTCCCCATACATCTAAATAAATAACTCTAGAGGCTGAGAGACATTACTAGAAGAAGTTGGCAAATTTAAACGATGTGCTTTGCCTAATTGGCAAGCCTCAGAAGCAAACTGCTCATTCACATGTCTTGAATAAGGTAAATTTAGAAATTACTAATTTAACTGTTTTTAATGATGCATGTCATAGGCAATGATGCCAATCCTGGAAAGAAACTCTTTTTCCAACAAGTGCTTCAGCTGACTTTTCTCCTTCATTAATGGCTCCCGGAAACTGAGTAGAACTCTCCCATCTCTACTGGGTCCTCTGAGTAGAACTCTCTCCATACGATCTTTCAATAAAAAGAAATTCGGGTGAAACTCAAATATTAAATTATTATCTCTTGTGAATTTGCTAACCGAGATCAAATTTTTTGTCAAAGCAGGAACATGACAAACATTTTTCAGATTAAACTGATAATGATCATAATTTAATGAAGAAGAGCTAATACTCTTAATTGTCAAACCTTCACCATTACCAACTTTCACTTGGTCCATACCAAAAAATCCAGTCTTGTTCTGTAAGTTATCAACATCTGGAGTCATGCGATGAGTTGCTCCACTATCAGGGTACCAAGCAGGGTTGAAATTAGCTGTTGAGCCATTATAGGAAGACATACCACTATGAAACACAGCCGAAGGATCTGGAGAAGTATGGTTCTGTTCTCCTTGGTACGAGAGGTCGTACCGTTTGTAGCACTTGAGTGCATTGTGGCCAGGTTTGTTACATACCTGGTAGATAATTGTATTACCTCTTCCTTGACCTTGTCCATGTATAGACTGATTACCACACCCCTTGCCTCTGCCGCGGCCATAATTCCCTTTGTTACTCTGAAACTGAGAATTAATATTGCTATTCTTTCCATTGTTATTATTATTTGCGGCTACTTTGGCATTGGGAGCTTCACTGGAAACATCATGCTGAACAAGCCAAGATTCATGACTAAGTAGTAAACCAAGAATATCATTGATGCCTAACTGATCAACAACAGTCCTATTAGTAATAGCAGTGACGAGAGATTCATTTTCGCTACCTAGTCCAGATAGGACGTAGAGAACAAGGTCTTCCTTAGCTACCGGTTCAGAAACAACAGATAGATTGTCTGCAATAGTTTTTGCTTTCTGAACATACTCACTTATGGACAAATTACCTTTCTTAAGATTTTGTAACTGCCTCCTTAGTTGTAGCACCCTAGATCGTGAATGAGAAGAAAATGATCTTTCTAGGGCACTCCAGACTTTGGCTGCAGTAGACAGTCCAACAACTTGGGCTAATACGCCCTCTGTCAGAGATGCAACAAGCCAACTTAAAACAAGTTGGTCTAACTGTACCCATGAAGAATAGTTTGGGTTAAGAATTTTCTTACTACCATCATTGGGATCTGGAATTTTCTCTAGTGGTTCCTTGGCTGAACCATCAATTAAGCCTGTAAGGAGTAGGGGAGAGCGGTTTCTCTCTTCGAAGGATGAAGGAAGGTTTATGAGGGAGAAGTGGGCTTGAAGGGGAATGAGAGAGTTCTGTGTGTGTTTGAAGATGCCTATAGTGAGTTGCTTATGATTTCTCTGTCTCCTAAGTATGAAGAGGACCCTCGTATTTATGGAGGGAGCGCTGGGACCCCAAAAGGTAGGAGACGAGGATATTCGCTCTATATCGGGAAATGAAATATACTGCTTGCTGGCAATTATTGGATACGCTACTAGGCATCGCCATGTGTTTCATGAAGATATCCTCGGGGATCAGCTTTCCTTATCTTCAAGATCTTCATTACTCATGAGGGCTACTGCCTTTTCTGTGCATCATCACTAATCCTACGTGGGGATACTAACGTCACCGTTCGAAAGCCGATGTTCATTGGCGTCACGTGACGATTCGCGAGGCATTTCTTTGTATCGGTTCCTTGTGTTTGAGTACACGCTTGGGTCTCGTTGCGGGTTTGGTTCGTTGTCCTCCCGATCCGTTGTGGGTGTGACCTCATTGTATAGTCGGCCATGCTCATGTTTTTGTGGGTGAATCATTTTGAGGTTCGTTTAGTATGCTACGGGTTTATCATAGCGATTGTGGTCAGAATGTAAGTTAATCGCAACTCGGGGTTGGTTGTTGATTCTTTGCAAGTATCTCTGTGGTGGTGTTCTTAGTGTCTGAGTATTCTTTGAGGGTCTAAGTAAGCTATATGTACTTACAAAGCCCATTAGTTTGTAGGCCCTGAGAACTGGCAGAAGTTGAGCTCTCCATAGAAGAAAATTTTCTCCATTCAGCTTGATGGTGAGATACAGAGAAATGTTAGGAATAGAATTCATGGCTACTGTAGTAGTCATATTCTGAAGACCAGAAGAGTTGGAGCTCATAGCTTCAAACGAATCAGCTCTGTGAGATGCCATAGGCTCTGATACCAAGATAAAGATGTAGGAGAGAGAGTAAAAAAATAAAACAATGGTTGTATTATTTTGACCTGCTGACTAGGCTGAGATAGATACAATATATATATACAGAATGATGAAAGAATAAATAAAGAAACTAAGAATAGGAGCCTAGTACAATGATTTTCTAATTAATTTCTGCTGATTAATTCTTTCTAATTAAGTGGTTGCCAAATCTGTGTGAGAGCCTTTATTGGTAATTGAAGAAGATCTGTCATTGGTAGCTACTAAATATCTTTTATTCTTAGTTGCTATTTTGGATTGAGATCTGTCATTGGTAGCTACTAAATATCCTTTATTCTCAGTTGTTATTCTAGATTGAGAGCCTCAATTAGTAACTGCCAGTCTTGTGGAGTTACCTTTTGGAGGACTTTCCTTCATAAGTACAAAGCTTGAAGGCTATTGGCGAGATGGCACGAAGTTCAGAGTCCTTATTTGTGCAACCCATGTGGCAAAGGGAACTACTATTTGCTTGTGTTCTGCTAGGAGTGTCGTGCCTACATTTTGGGTATAGGAAGGAAATGATGCAAGCTAGGTGCTCATCTCCCTTCTAGTTGATGATGAAGAAATGGTTTAATGATCATTACTTTTCAGCCCAAGAGAAATATCAGCCCTATGCAAGCACCTACCTCCACATCTCATTAACACCAGTTCCACATTTGAGGTTTTAACAGCTTGTTTGTGGCGATATCGCACAATAACACCCAAGCCAAACCCTGATCGAACCATCAATTTGATCATCGTTGTCATTGCACAAGACAAATATCAACCACCTTCGTCGGTGCTGCTACTCAACAACATTTTGATTTCTATATCTAATCATCTATCTTTTTTTTTATTTTTTATGTATTTGGGTCGGCTTGCTTTCTCATGGCAGAGTTGAGGAAAAGCTTTATAAGATCTCCCTAAAAATCCCAAAACCGAAACCCCCAATCATAATCTAGTAGTCTCTGTGTGCTTGAGGAATGTTGCCCAATTCAAAATCCGCAAAAGGCTTCGAAGACGACCTTGCTCCCTCCTGTAAAAAGGCCTCCAAATCTCCTCTAGAATTGAAGCCTTGCTACAAAACCTTGAGTCCATCACTATTCGAGCAGTATTTTGTTTGATCGGCACGTTATAGATATGGCTTTAGATGGTCGGACGGAGAAGTAGCGGCAGTAGCGAAGAGACACCACCACGAGGTTGAGACGGAGTAGGAAGAAGATGGAGAAGAGAGAGGAGTTACAAGTGGGAGTACTTTTACTTCGATGGAGAAACGAAGTACATCAATTTTTTTGATGTATTTTTCACACCAATTAAAAAGTCTTTCAAAAGGGACGTTTTACACTAATCTTCGTTGGAGTTTTACATTCCATCCAAACAACTGTAAACTTGGACCGAAGTGTAATAATACGCCGGTCTGACATTTACATCGCTTCCAAACGCAGCCTATAGATTTGCATGTGTGCAATACATGGCGATAGTGTCTTGTGGGTAGGGATATAGGAAGAATTTGTGAATAGGAGTCCGGAGCTCATATAAACCTAATTTGTTTGACAAAAACAATTCATGTTTCTAGAGCCATCAAAATGATGTTTTTTAAGGGTTTCTAGCAAATAAGGGCAACCTTTTGCCCTTATTATCAATAAAAAATAATATTTTTATATAATAACTAAAATAGGAAAGGGCAGTGGACACTGTGATCGTCTTCCTCTACACTTTTTTAATTGTTTTTGCTTTTGGATCGTATTTGCAATTTTTTTTTCCCTTTTTGATTTGGTGATCAAGATGACTAGATGAGACATCGCTCTCAAAAAGAGTCCACCCAATGAATCCACAACCCATAATGGTCTAAATCGAACTGACACAATCTGAATTTCTAAATCACTTTTGAGACACAACCCACAATCCACCGACGGATGCATTATGCATATGTAGACAACGGGTTCCACAGGCCACAACCCACAACCCACAATCCATTGCCCTTTCTTGATATTTTTTCAAAAAAAAAAAATCTCATTTTAATTATTATATAAAAATATTATTTTTTATTGATATTGAGGGCAAAAAGTTGCCTTTTATCTCTACAAACCCTTTTTTTTAAAAAAAAAAAAATTGAATTGATTCTTGTTTTCACTATTGAAAAGCTTTTAACCTGCTACGTGGGGTAGTCCTCTTATTAAATAAACATCTTCCATTTACCAATTCATTGAATTAAATGGAAAATTTGACAAGTAATTCTAATAAATCATCATTTATCATGCCCGGATTAGATACGCATGATAAGAGGTGAAGTAGCTGAACCGAATTACTTCTTGCTTTGTATTCTAATAGATAAAAAAAGTGGAGAATATGGTGATCATCCCAAATTTCAGTAAATTGTTCACTAAAGTGAGAGACAAGGTAATAAGTTATTCAAATTCAGCCATTTTGGATCCTGACTTCCGTATTAAGGGTGTTTTTATGTTCATGTCTTTTCCGCGGGGTGGTTTGGTAATTTGATCACCTCCGTGCAGAGGCGTATAAGAGAAAGCAATCAAAAGCCTAGTCAGGAAGACTGGGATTAGCAGTTCTCTCTCTCTACTCATCAATATGTATAGGTACTTGTTAACCATGTTGCAATGTAGACTAGTTGGCCAGCTGCTGTGTTGTCTTGTCCTCATTGATCCATGCTCAGGCAGCCAGGCTTTTATTTTCTCCGACCGATCAGATAATAAGATCTGAACTCCTGCCAAGATGGAGTTGATCTGTCACCAAATGATTGAAATTTAGGTAGTGGGCCACCCCAGGCCACTTGGACATATACACATGATGACTGATGAGGGATGATACAGCCAACTCCCCACCGTATATACAACTCCCACCGTAGTAGTTCGTCTGGATTCTAGAACAGGAATCTGAGTAGGCTCACACCTCTCGTTTCATGCAAAACTGACGACACCCAACTTCTTGGGTATGACGTAAGATAGAGGAAAAAAACGAGATATGTATGAAAGGAAGATTGATACAGAGAGAGAGGGAATAGTACCTAGTACGTTTTGTTTTCGTCGTGAGTCATGATACGACAATGGGACAATACAAGATTCATTGTAGACCACTGGATCAATCATCGATATTAATCCGGCGGTCCCACAAATACTCTGTAGTCTGGAGCGGAAGGAGGTGTTGTTAGGTGGAACGTGGAGGAACTAGGAAGGGGAGCTGGGGAGGGTCAGTTCTCTCCTCGCACCAGTGCACCACGCCGTAGACGCTGGCCCCCACGTCATTGTCATCTTCTTATTCTCCTTGCATCCTCGAAGCTCCAAGGAAATAAATCCCCCTCACAAATCTGAATTGCAGTTTCCTCTTAGTCTATTACTATTAGTAACCCCCTATAAAACCGCATCCGCCCGTAGATTTAATATTAATCTACGGTCAAGATGCAATCCATCCTTAAAGTGGAGATTTAGATTTTTAGAGTGGATTGAACGGTTAAAACCCCTAAAATAAAAAGAAAAAAAAATGGGAAAGCGAGAAACCTACGCCAAGCACATAAATGGCAAAAAGAAAAACACAATGAAGAGAGGAGGGGAGAGGAGAGCAGAGGAGGTCCACAGTCCACACTGAAATGTGGGGTGAGAGAGAGAGAGAGAGAGAGAGAAGCTGAGCTGTGAACAGTAAAAACAATGATCTTCGTAAATAAGTGGCCTGACTTTCCCGCCAGGGCCGCCACCAACGGATTAATTAATTAAATAACGTCCAACAAATAAAGTTGGGTCGGACGCGACGCACAAGGGGGAGCCACGTGAAGCGGTCTGTCTCCATTTGACAAGGCGAGAATCGTGATCAATACTGACGATACGTGTCAACATTTAATTCGAAATGTGCGTACGTAATTGTACGAAGGATATTGACGTGTTTCTAACCCTCGTACGGACAAATTATTTTTTACTTGCGATCATCTGAGCTTTTGCTAGAGCAAACAAAAGTCTTCTCTCTCTCTCTCTCAGTCTCTCTCTCTCCCTCTTCTATTCTTTCCCTTTGCTTGTTTCCTTCGTTTTCGTTTAGTCTCTCTCCTAAATTTCCCGACTCTCACCCCTTTTTTTTCCCTCCTGTAACTGTGTTTGTTGTGGAATTTACCAAAACAGGAAAAGAAAAGAGATGAGATGAGATAAGATTTTGGCCTTCCTTTTTTTCCTCAACTTGTTGCTCTTCTTTTGTTCTCTTTTGACAACTTAATAAAAGGGGAGAGAGAAAGGAATAAGAAGAATCTGGAGTGTTGTAAAATTTATGCGAAACCTCCCTTTTCTGGGTTTTGGGTGCGCTTTGGTGGGATTTCAGTCTTTCCATTTCTGGAGCTGATCGAAGCTTTTTCTAGATTTTTCAGCAGACTAGGTAAGATATGGTAATGTCTTTCACTTCTTTCTGAGAGAATGAACCGTATTTGGGCGATCTGGAATTCAATTTTCATATATCCAATATCAAATCAATCCTTGGCGTCGTCATCGTCTTCCTTTTTCTCCTCCTCTCTGACTGTTTTCCTGCATTTCCAAAGGTGCCAAGATGGTGAGGGGGAAGACCCAGATGAAGCGGATAGAGAACGCTACCAGCAGGCAAGTAACCTTCTCCAAGCGTCGAAATGGGCTGCTGAAGAAGGCGTTTGAGCTTTCGGTTCTCTGCGATGCTGAAGTCGCGCTTATCGTCTTCTCTCCGAGAGGAAAGCTTTATGAATTCGCTAGCTCCAGGTACGCCTTATCTTCTGGCTTCTGCTCTCAAACTCTTCACGAAATTCATTGTTTAGTTGCTGATATTTAATCGCTTCGTTAAGAAAATTGTACCTTTCAAGTTTTATTCATAGATTATAGTTTTTATTTTTATATATTTGTATCAAACAAATTACAAATTACTCGTGAACCGAGATAAGAAATAATACAGACTATGCAGGTATAAGTTTTTCCCGCAATTGTACCTTGATCTCAGGCTTTCTATGTTAAAATATCTTTTTTCTTTTTTCCATTTTATTCTTCTTTTCTCTTTTTGTAATTTATTTTTTATTTTTATTTTTATTTTTGCTCAGCAGTACTGGTTCAGATCTTTACCAACCGGTTTTATTTTCTTTACTTATTAGTACACATATACGATTTTAGCTAGAGATCTTTTGATTCTCAAGTTGCCCTCCTTTCTAGGGTTTTCTTCAATTTTTTTTTTTCTACTCTAGTTTATTAGTTTATAGTTTGTAATTTGTACTCGCAAGAAGGAATAGAAAGAAGAGAAAAACGACGACCAACAGGAACAGCAAGAAGAATTTATTCTAGTCTGATTTGAAACGCAAGGCGTTTCTTTTCCTCTTATTTGAAACCTTCTGCCAAGCTTTTCTCAGTACTTTAGATACCTATGGTGCAATCAGCTCAAAACTCTCTCTCTCTCTCTCGTATTCGTTGCCTACATTTCAATTTTCAAGTCGGTAAATTTCTCTTAATCCAATAAAACCCTACTTGTCTTCTTAATTGGTCTTTGTCTCAGCTTTCATTCAGATGCTTGCTGCACCGAGTTTTGAACAAGAAGTGTGCATAGTTATGTTTAGCTCCTCGATCGATCTATCGATTTAATTCTTTATTCTCATCGTTGGCAAGTTCAGTCATCAGCAATAACTTTTGGTTTTAAGTATCAGTGTGTTTTATTAATTCCTTTGAGTTTCTCAAACTTTGGAGTGTTGATCGCAACCTGCAACGTTGTTCTCTACAATTTTTGAGTCACTGAACTGATATTAGGGTTAATATTAAAACTAAAATGTGTTGGAGAAGCTGTTATCAACACTTCTTCCCTTCACCAAATGTTTTTGAAGCGGGTGTGACATATAAAGCAGAAGTGTACTCTCAAAGTTAGACAGATGCAGGAGGGAGAATGTACTAACGTACTTGTTATCTCTAGCTTTTGTGGGGTTTTACTATATAATAATAGAAATTCTCCTTACAAGTTGCAACACTTATTTTCGCTAATATCTCATGCTTTAGTAAGTCAGGCCTCTTTCTTCTATTTAATCTTGGGTTAAGGCTGAGATGTTGCTTTCCAACTCAAGAAAACTGATTAACTCTTCATTTTGATTCCGAAGATGAACATTACCCAGATGTTAACATCAAACCTTCAAGTCTCAAGGTGAATATATTAATAGGGAAAAAAGAAGAAATATATATGTGCTCTTACTTATTTTACTAACTTTTCTAACAAACTTTGTTATAGAAATTCAAGCGTCCTAATCCTATACATAATACCCTCATCTGGGAGATACCTTTCCAATCTTCAGCTTAGTTATCCTTTTATATTTTTGAAACCCAATTTAATTAGTGTTTAGCCTTGTTACTCACAATCGACTTGATTAGGGCAAAAAGGGTGAAATTGACATAATGTTAAAACTGCTCTAAGACAGTTAGCTTAATTGGTCGGTGGAACAAAATTCAAGGATAAGAATCAGATAAAAGGTAAAAGACCGAAAAATGTCTAATACAAAGGCCATGAAACAAAAAATACACTGTATTTGTAAAATTGTAATTAGTGCTGATGTCCAAGAATGAAGATGGTGTGGAGTACTTTTATCTTTTATTATCAATGTCAGTGTTTCTAAACTATACGCTCATGAGCGTCTTCTCTGTATTCTCCAATTCATGATTCATCAAAACATTTTCAATCTCTTGTTAGATAGCAATTTTTTTTTTTTCAAATCTGGGGACTAGGTTCTAGCCATATTAATGTCTACTAGAGATCTTTAAGTGAGTTTCTGTGGACGCTAACGTAGGTATATATTCTTTTAGAAATAATTTGAACTTTGGGTGCATATGACCTGAAACTGAACATATCCATGAATAGGAGATGCAACTAGCTAGTTGGGAATTCAAAAATATATGCTACTTTTCCAAATAATTAATCAACGGCAGTAATTAACGTTTAACTAAAATATAAAGAAATGTATATCTATTATCTACACAAGTTAATTTGAAGAGAAACATAGAAATAAGTTCACTGTCTTTGTGCTGAATCTGAGAAGATATCTCTTTTGTCAACCTAAAACAACCATTCATTCACAGTATGATATTGTTGAAACTTGAGGCATACATCTTCAATTCACTACTTGTGGATCTTTGATGCCTAATGGCGGTCTCCTTAAACGATAGAGTCCAGTGGAAATATACGAAATGACGAACTAGAAGAATATGCTCAAAGGAAGAAAATTTAACTTAAGTAAAAATAAAAGAAAAGCAAGAGCCAATATGAAAAATGAAACATAAAAAGCATATCAACAGTATCTTGACGAATTTCACTAATTATAATAAGAAGCAGTCAATCCTTGTATATGTACTTTTCAAAAGCGAAAAACAAGCCTTCAATTGTCGTTTCTGTTTCACAACTTCACAGCCTTGTCCTAGTGCATGGCTTTTGATGCATTAGGCACAGTTCTTTTTTTCCTTTTTTTTTTCTTTCTTTAATTTATATTATATATATATATATATAGTTATCATGAACATTGAAGAAAGAATTATAAAAAAAGATTTTAAATTAGATTGAGACAATCTATCTTCCAATAAACTTTACCTATCCATTGAAGAAAGAAAATCAAAGTTGTTTCTTGGTTTCGTTTATTTAAATTAGTTGAGATATTTTTCCTACCGCTCTATTATTAATGCTCCATACTTCATACCCATTTCTATAATTAGTAATTTATTAATTAAATTCGTTAAACTTCCATTGTCATAGACTTTTCTTGAGTTTGTATTGGAAAATGTTGTATGTTTCTTTATTTTTGAACAATCCGACGCCCAAGATGAAAGCTCCTCTCTAATGCTTAGGTTTCATTCATTCTTTTCTCTTTTATCTTAATATTAGTATTTGGAGATTAGCGGAAGCTATATTTTTATTTTTCGAAAGTGAAGGAGGTTTATTGTGAGAAGCAAACTGAACTTTCTTTCCAATCTTAGTTTCTTGATTGTGTACATAAGAATCAACATAGAATGCATGTGCAAAACGTTTTAGAAGAAGATTCTTATCGGAATTACTTATGACTAGCTAATAGTTTCTAATGAAATCTCTTTCCAACATGATTATTAGTTTCTAGAGGGCTTACAATGTAAAACCTCATTTGGAATACATTACAATAATAGAGAGTTGAAGATTAAAACCTAGTGATTTAAGATTTTAGACTTTTGTTGTGTGTTTGCATGCGTGCACATGTGCATGTGTGTGAAAGTGAAGATGTTTGAGAAGTTGAAATAAAAACAAAGGGAGACTATAATAACAAATCATCTTAGGAATGAATATAGAATATGCACATGCCAGTTATTTTCTGATATATATATATATATATATATCATACACTCAACCAAATATCTAGAATAAGTTGTTAATAAACTGTTGCAATGCGGTTAATCATTTAGCTCTGTTGAATGATTTCAAGTGTCTATAGTAATCAAATCAACTTAGGAAGGGGAACAGATATTATGAATGTATATAGTGGTAAAAAAGAGAGCGAGAGAACGAATATTGTAGAACAAATATGAGATTAGGCCTGCAATTTGTTTGTATAACACACATTCATTTTATATGTACATGTATATATTTTTTATTTAATATTATATATTATAAAATAATACATATAATATTTTGTATTATATATATATATATTATAGCATATATTGTATGTCATATAACATAAAATAAAATATTGTGTATAATTAAATTTATTGTATTTAATGAATTAGGCCCAAAGCACGACCCATTCTTGCTCTAATATTGGATGTGCTAAAACATATTTTTCAATATTGTTAAACTTGAACCAGATAGCAGGGAACCAATTTGGTGGTCATGGGTCAGTGGTTTGACCATGCTTTTTGGCCGCTTCATTCTTTCAAATAAAAATGTGAATACAGAAACAAAAACTTAAAAGATTTAAAATGGTTCCATGCTATCTTTTAAAACTAATTTACCATCAAATTACGCTTAAAACAATAAATACGAGAGGGTATAAAATACATTAGCACATGCAAATGCGGTAAAATCGACGAAATAAACATTTCTAAGAAGTGGGCAACCAAGAAACTGTTTTTACTGCTGCTTCCCTGTTTTGGTGGTCCAATGTATTGGTCAGTGTCAACCTGTTAATAATGATAATCTTTATTTTATCAAATCAACTCTAAAACAGTACAAATACAAATATGTACAATGCAATACTTGTATTTGTACTGTACATAATTTGTATTTGTACTCTTTCCAAACTAAGCTTTAATCACTCAATATAAGGGCTTAGAGATCTGACTCTAATTCTCTAACTATTAATCAACTTTTAATTGCTTAAAGTAAAGATAAACCTACGTGTGACTCAAATGGGCATCGAATAAGGACTCCAACTCCTAAAACAAGTCTATGTAATCACTGTCAATCTTACTAAACTAAACAAACAAAAGACAATTACAAGATATAGGCACTAAGGCTGTTTTTGGATGCAAAACCATGTCAGTGCAAATTATTTGAGTGTAAATTCTGACCTATTTTTGTTTCAAATTTTAGATTATTTTGATTGATTGCAGTATAAATGAAGTAAATTAAGACATGAAGCAGAACAAAGTAAATTCAAAACAAAATTGAACAGGAATTTGCATTCTTTTACATTTGGACTCCCATACATTTGTACTAGTGCAAATAAATTTGCACTGCAACCAAACACAGCCTAAAAGTTTTAGATCCTATTATTGATAAAGAAGATTCAAATATAATTGGCTGAAACTTGAAGTGACCAACTCTATTGAAAATAACTAATTTACAAAAACTTAGGTGGGTGCTTGGTTTGTGTTTCTGAAAAAAGGATGGTATGAATCAAGAACTATACCCTTTTTTTTTTTTAAATTGCAATGTTTTTTCTTTTCTTCTTCTCGTACCTAGACAATGCAAAAGCTTTTGCTTTGTTAATGGTTCATTTTTTAAACCATGATATGTGAGTATTGATTATGTGATTAATATGTATATATGCTTTCACTATTTATTTTTGGGGTATTTCATTCATGGTTGTTTGTGTTTCATCTGGTTCATGAACACAACCATCATTTTGTATGCTATTTCTGATTTTGGAACCAGGAATCCTCCTGACGATCCAAACTAGAAAAATGACTTTTTTTTTTTTGAATAAAACTTTTTATAGTCTTTTCAATTAGGAAACATGGTTCACTAAAATAAGCATTGACATGGTAGTTATATGGTGTGTCACACACCAACATGGCTCCAATCACGATGTCTCTATTTGGTGATGATCAAGTGGATCCTAGAGGGTAACACTTGAGATTGGGTATGGGTGTCCGTGAGTTTTTTGTGATTTGGCTTTCATAATTTGATGTATTCACCTCTATTTGTAATAAATTTTGTTTTTCGATTGCAAAAAGAATGATGACCATATGATCACAAGTAAATAGTGAATGTACATGTACACATGATTCATTTAATCAATTACATCTCACATATCATGGTTCAAAAGGTGAACTGTTAGAGAATAAAAACCTATTTAGGGACCTTACCTAATAGTTCAAGCTTTAATATTTCCTTGAGATAGTGTCAAAGCCTGTTTAACTAAGTGGTCTAGTGTTCGATCCTTATCACCCCTTGTAAGAACCATCGTTTAAAATGTCCTTGAAATCCCTAATATTTCCATAGTATATTTCTATTTCCATGGGTAGTGGTATAAAATTTTATTAGAACTAATATATTTCTCAATGAATATTACCAACACTATGTGGAGTACAAGAGATTGTTTCCACTACATAGTTTTATTTCAATTTCATACCTTTATCGCATCATAGATATTGCCTTTAAAGTTGTGTGCATGCTAAGAATGATGTGAAAGTTTTCTTGTTGACTAAAATGCCCTAACTTTGAATTTTCTCCCTCTCTAACTTTAAGGGCATTTGTACTACTTTTCATCTCATTCAATTAGCTCTAATTAAGTCTTATATTTAAGGAATTATCTCCCATTTTCTTTCATTTAATCCTATATTGAAGGTTTTTTAATTTTCATCAATATCCTATTAAATTCAATACTTTTAACAATACAAAACCATGTATTTTAAAACCAACCAAAAAACAAAGGTTCAAAATATTGATACAGGCCGATATACGTCAGTTGGGGCATATTAGCCTGTATCGACATGCATTTTTAAGTTTTTTTTTTTCTTTTTTTCAAACTGGTTTAGGGGGTAACCAGGTCAGACCCCAAAGCACCCACTATAGGGGTGTATCGGGAGGTCACCAATACAATACATATTGATACAGTATGATACGCTTCAATATTCCGAACCTTGCTAGGAACAAAGGTTTTCTTCCATATAGGTGGTGGTATGAAATTCAATCATTTAGGTCGAATGGGTTATCTTATGATGTCATAGTTAAATAAAAAATTTAAATAGAATTAAATACAGAAATTACAAAAGTAGAAAGTTATAGAAAATTAGGCACATCTCTATTATTTTCTGTTAATCATATTAAAGAAAAATGTGTGATAAACAAGATTTTTTATTATTGATGATGGAAATGAAATACCAAATTTAAAACTAACCCAAAAATGATACTGTTTTCGTGTGGTGGCAGGTCAACAATTCAACTTTTTAGATGGAATGTTTTAATAATTGATGTCATAATTAAATCATAAAACTTGTAAAAAGTAGAAAAGTTGTAATAAAACATTTGGGCATATCTCCAATATTTTATATTAATCAAATTATAGAAAAATAAGTGTGATAAACAAGAATTGTTCGTATTGATAATAGATATAAAATACAAAATTTAGAACTGACCCTAAAATGATTTTCTTTTGTTTGATGGCAAGTTAACAATTCAACTTTTTGAGTCAAATTTGTCAACCCTTGATTCATAATTAAATAAAAAAATAAAAATACAAAAAATTACAAAAACAAGAATTTTATAGAAAACATTTCGACACTTCTTAAATATTTTTATATTCATCTTATTAAACAGAAATAAGTGTGATAAATGAAAGTTATTTCTATACACATTAAAATTTTGGACACATTATTACTATCGTCATCTTCATTAAAATTTCCACACGCAAAGCATGTGCGGATTTGTTGGTACACACACACACACACTAGTATAAGGGGGCATGTTAGAAAATAAAAACTTATTCAGGTGCTTCATGTATCATGGACAAAACTTCTTTTGTATTGTGTGGTTCACAATAATTGACATTTGAAAAAAAGGTGTGGTTATAGGACCATACCACCCTTTATTTGAACCATGAATCAAACACCACCTTAATACTAGAATCATTATTGAGCAGAGATATTATTTTTGGAGCCATGGTTCAAAGTACTGGTATGCCTCTGAACCATGTTCAAAGTATCGACACGCTTCGTATCGGTACTTAGATTAACATGGAAACAGGGTTTTTTTAGTTTCTTTTTTTTTCAAAATTTGGTTTTTAAAGACATTTTTAATGGTTTTTTTACTGAAATAAACCAGGGTCCCAAAACACCTGTAAATAGGTATATTGAGACTAAAAGATACGATACGATATGCCCGATATGGGGTGTATGTATCGTATCAATACTTTAAACCAACAAGCATACAAAATGTTGGTTCCATGATGATGTGTACGAAGTAGATGAAACACAAGCACAACCTTGAACATATTACCCCATCTCATTGGATAGATAACTCAAGAACAAAAATACACCAAAACAAAACAAAATAGACAAGTTTTTCCCTCAAGAATAAGTTGGAAGAAAAGTTGTGAAGGAACTTTTAACTTTTAAGAATCTAAACACTCTTTAAAACAACATTTTAGATTAAAGCCCAACTTTGATACTGAAAAGGCATGATATCTTAAAAACTTGTAACCAGCCAATTGGAATTGTAAAAATGGTGACTAGTCATACAATATTTATTCAAATTCATTGGTGGTGAGGTTAAATGGTCATTTTTTCCTGGAATCATAGACATTTTCTTTAAACTGTGTATACACACTACTGTAAGATCACGTGCTATGCACATTTGAAAATAATTTTTAACTAGGGGTGTTCAGTATATGTTCTAGACTGCCGAACCAAATCGAAATTGGTGGTTTGGTCTAGTCTGGCCTTAAACAGTTTGGTTCGGTCTGAGAATTCCTCAGACTTTTTTTTTTCTGGTTTGGCCTGGTTTTTCTAAATTTTAAAAATCAGACCAAACCGTGAACTATATTAAATCGAATTATTAATAATATATTTATTATACATATGTCACAAGTATGTATTTGTTTCAATTTTTAACTAGTAATTTGATACCCAAAGGGCTCTTTATGCTTGAGAAAGTGTAAATGTAATTTATATAATAGTAACATGCGGCAATTGTTAACATTTCAATTTGATATTTAAATTATATTTAGTATATAAGTATGGATGTTGTTTGGGCTTTCCAATTGGGTTATGTCCAATAAAATGACCCAAACTGTATTAGAAATCGGACCAAATTGTAATAGAATGGTTTGGTTTGAGAATTTCTCAAACCGCAATTTACTGATTTACTGATTTGGTCTAAAATCTTCTCCAAACGGGACTGTGAACACCCCTAGTTTTAACCATGTATGATATATGGTATTTGGATTTAATTTTAATGACTAATATGGAGCCTGAGGAAAATATGTATTCAATGGCATAGACCTAAAGCCTGGCCCAGTAGATCTGTTCATGGGCTGGGCTTGGACTTGGCTTTTGTCAAAATTTGAATGGGCCTGTCCTGAAGCTTGAGCTTGAAACAATGTAAATTTGGGCCCGAAGCCCATCCTGTGAACAGTTCTATAGCCCAGATCCATATAGAATCAGGTATAGGTTTATATTTCAGGCCCGGGGTCTAGGCTAGGCCTGGGTATACCCCATATTATAGCTGCTAAGCCTGATCCGGCCCACGATCACCCCTAATGAGAATCCAAATAAATATAGATATATGATAAATAATGTATAGTAGAAGATAAACGATTGGGTATCCAAAAACTCAGAAAGAACGTTCTAACTTGTATTATTCCAACAATAATAGCAATACCAATATTAATGAACCAACAAGAGAACACATTAGGATGAGCTGAAGCATGGATGGAACTTTAAGTGTTCGATCTGCAGCTAAACAAAGTAGAAATAAGTCCACTAAATATATGAAGTAATTAATGGGCAAAAATCAATTTGGGAGACCAAATGCTATTCAGATATAAACATTAGTTCCTTTGGTTAATGCTAAGACAAAGGCTTCCAACCCGGTAGTACCTTGGAGCAACAAATGCCATTTGTTCACAAATTGAATTGTACAACCATCAAAGCAAATTTGGCTACTGATAAGGCTATACTGCTAAGAAGCAACCAATTTTGGATACCTCAGTATTAGGAGGCTGGAGAATTAAAAACGAAAAACGAAAAAGGAAACTAGGGAAAGTGGAGAAAAATAGTTTCTTGCTTTGGGGAATATAAAAACAAAAATAATTTATTTTGAATGGAAAAACACCAAAGCAGCAGCGGTGGTGGAAGCTACACAAAAGGCATTACTTGAGTATCTAAAAGTACATGGTGTTAACTGTTACGAGGAAAAATGAACAAAATGCAGAATAAAAAGAAATCAAATAAAGGTAGAATGGAAATCACCTCAAGAACATGAGGTAAAAATCAATTTTGATGCACCGGCTACAAAGGAACAAAGTGGCAATGTGTGCATAGCGAGATATGATAGGGGAAGACTACTTAACTAGAGATCAAGACCAATAGCAAGAAGTAGCAGAAGCAGTGGTAACAAGAATGCAACGATAATCACAAAAGAAAAACACTTAAACAGCATACGGATCGAAGGAGACTAGGGACTGGTTATAGATATATGTAGGAAAAGATCAAGATTCTATAGAAGATAAGGACACTTGTAGCAGACATAGAGTATACCAACAACAAATCAAACCAAAATGTGACCTTCATACATCTTCAGAGAAGGAAATCAATGAGCAGACTTTTTTGGTGAACATGGATGATCACAATGAATAAGTGAACCTACTTAAATGAAGGACAACATCAAACAATATATTACATAATATTTACTAATATTTGAGGAAGGGCTATACTCAGAATAATGTAGTCAATTCATGTTGTAACCAAAAGAAGTTTCTTTCACCCGATGCTAATCTTGTAAGTTTATAGTTTAATATCTGAAAAATATTTCTTATTTCTCATATTTTCTTTATTTTAGCATCATAATAAAAATGGGCTTAAATGTTTAAAGTATTGCTAAACCATGGTTCCTAGAAAATTTGAAGTTGTAAATATGTCTTCTCCCTATTTGTGGGATAAAAACTTGTCCTTCTAATGGGTTTTGGTATCAATAAATAGGTACCTGAAGTTCCTATTCAGTGAAACTAAGATCGTGTCTATCCAATATAGTTTGAAAGCATTATGGCTCCTATTTTATTATTATATACATACAGTTGTGGATGAATTGAAACCTAGGTGTTTGACAAACCATGGAGGTTTGCCATGACAAAAGGAAAAACTCAGCGTAGAAGGTAGGTTGTGATGAGATTTCGAAAGAATGAAAACAGAAATACCAAAGAACTTCTTTATTTTCATATCATAAATATGAGAGAGATTTTACATATTTATAGATGATGGGGAGGTCGGTTGGTTGAGATCTTAAATCTTGTACAACTGTCTTGCCAGTTTTGCAAGTTTTAGTTTTAACCGCCTAACTGCCGTGTGTCCTCACTAACACCCCCCCCTCAAGTTGGAGTTTGATATGCCCAACTTGGATAGGAGAAAATGGAATTGGTCTACCCCGAGAGCTTTGGTGAACAAGTCTGCAGGCTGGGATTTGGTAGAAAGATGTCGTAGCTGAATGGTCTTCTTTTGTACATGTTCTCGAACAAAATGACAATCTATGTTGATGTGTTTCGTTCTTTAGTGAAACACAAGATTGGTGGTTATGCGTATGACTGCTTGACTGTCACAAAAGAGTGGGATGGGTTGTGTCAATGGGAGAGTAAGGTCACAAAGAACATGTAGCCAAATCAACTTGCTTGTAGCCATTACCATAGCCCGATATTCGGCTTCAACAGGCGAATGGGAGACTATTGCTTGTTTTTTAGTCTTCGATGAGAGGGCAGATGTTCCCAACATAGTAACATATCCACTTGTGGAGCGACATGTTAAAGGACACGTGGCCCAATCTGAATCACAATAAGCATGAAGGGATAGGGCTGAAGAGGAAGAGAAGAAGATGCCTTAT
This sequence comes from Nelumbo nucifera, assembly GCF_055504915.1. NCBI lineage: Eukaryota > Viridiplantae > Streptophyta > Magnoliopsida > Proteales > Nelumbonaceae > Nelumbo > Nelumbo nucifera. The sequence continues at coordinate 189,895,564 of NC_142649.1, forward strand.
GTTGGATCAGCTTTGATATATCGAACTATCCTCTTGGCAACCTGCATGTGTTCCTCTCGTGGGGCATGTAGGAATTGTGAAAGCATATGAACTGGAAAGCTGAGTTTAGGCCATATAATGGTCAAGCACACAAGGCGGCCCACCAATCTTCTATACTGTAAAGAATCTTCTAGTAATGGATTATCTATATCCACAAATTGTCGTTGTTGTTCTATGGGATGAGATACTGTATTAGATTCAAGCATTCTAGTTTTAGTAATGATGTCCAAGGCATATTTACACTGACAAACAGATATGCCTGAGTCTGTTCTAGTGATTTCCAAGCCCAAAAAATACCGAAGTGGGCCTAAATCCTTGAGATGGAAGTTTTCATTGAGGTGGGCTTTGAGGACAACAATTCAAATTGGGTCATCTCCCGCAATGACCAAGTCATCAACATATACAAGAACAACCACGAAGGAACCAGGTTGAGTGGATGTTTAAAGAGAATAATCTGCCACAGATCGAGTGAATCCAAATTTACGAAGAGCATCAACAAACTTCTCAAACCAGCAGTGGGATGCTTGTTTAAGGCCGTACAAGGACTTTTGAAGTTTGCATACTTTGTTCTTTTCCTGTTTAGGAAACCCCAAGGGAATGGACATGTATACTTCTTCTGTCAAATCACCATGTAAGAAGGCCTTTGACATCTAGTTGATGCAATGCTCACCCTTTAATAGCAACAAGGGCCAACAAACAACGGAGTGTTGTCAATTTTGCAACAGGTGCATATGTATCATGATAGTTTTGCCCTTCAATTTGGTTATATTCCTTGGCTATGAGACGAGCTTTATATCGGTTGATTGTATCATCCGCCCAAAGTTTTAATTTGTAGATCAACAATTGTCCATGTATGGTTATGTTCTAGAGCAACAATTTCATCATCCATTGCTTTACACCAATTGGATTCCTTGACAGCTTGAGAATAAGAAGTTGGTTCTGGGGGTAGAGAAGTTGTGGCATTTAGAGTAGTCAAGAAAGTGGGAATGCTGCAAATATAATCTTTTAGGTGTACAAGCTTTCGTCTATCACGTTGTGGTCGTGAAGACTCAACACGGGCGTTATGGACAGGAGTGGGTTCAGAAGGATTTATGGTGGATATGTGTTTTGAACTTTCGATTAATGGTTCAGTGGGTTGCTCCCCTGAATTGATGTTAGTGAAGGAAATGCTAATAGGATCCGTAATGGGGCTAGCATTAACAATATGATGATGGGTTGCTGGTCAATAAAGGGATCATCATTTTGTGGTAAAGGAATGGCAATGTCCGGATTGCTGTCCAATGATGTTGTGTGTTGCTGTTCAAAAGGGAAAACATCCTCATAGAATGGCACATCACGAGATGTAAAGAACTGGCTAGTTTTAAGATTGTTTTGACCATAAGGATAACCGACAAATATACAACGAGAAGCATGTGGGGCAAATTTATCTTTGTTATGAGGTTGTTCTTGTGTATAGCATACACACCCAAATGTGTGGAAATGTTCATGACCAGGAGCTTTGTCAAATAGCATCTCATAGGGTGTTTTTCCTTGCAAGGAAACTACAGGTAGGTAATTGATGATGTAGGCTGCAGTTAGAACACATTCTCCCTAAAATGATATTGGCAGGGAAGCTTGGAATCGCAATGATCTAGCCACCTCAAGCAGATGTCTATGTTTCCTCTCAACAGTCTCATTTTGTTGAGGTGAATCAACACATGAATGTTGATGCATAATACCATTATTCATGAAATAGGACTACATGGGTCCTGATAGAAATTCTTCACCATTGTTAGATCTTACTGAACGAACAAATGTAATGAATTGTGTGCATACCATATTACAAAATAAAACAAAGAAAGAGTATGTGTCTAATTTGTGTTTCTTAAGAAAGATCCAAGTTGCGCAGTTGTATGGATAGAAAGAAACGAGCATCATCATGTGTCGGAGTATGGTAGGAACCCCAAATATCATAGTGAATTAGATCAAATGGAGTAGAGGCTCGAGACACTCTTATTGGAAATGGAGTGCGAATGTGCTTGGCCCGTTCATAGATATGCCAGAGAGATGAGATAATTGCCTTGCTAATGCATGTTCGAGTCTTTTGTGCCAAGTACTGTAATTGTTTGTATTAGTGATCAAGAGAGCAGCTGAAGGATGTGCAGGCTGAAGGTAGCAGATCCCATTAGTCAGCATTCCTTTGCTAATCACAATCATGGATGTTAGGTCTTGAAATATACATGAAGTAGAAGAAAAAACAACAGTGCAATGTAACTGTGTGGTGACTTTACTTGTTTGTATTGAAAACCAGGAACATATAGCACATCATGAATAAGGAATTTTGGGCTTATCATGACAGAGCCTTTGTGTGACAGATAGAACTGAACCATCTGGCAAGTTTATTGATAGAGGAGAAGGTAGCGATTCATAATGTAGAAAATAAATATTTCATTGGGGTCATATGATTAGATGCCCCACTATCAAGAATCCAATCAGAAGGACCACTGTAGTTGAAAACTCTTACCAAACATATTTGAAGCACAGATGGGATACCTGTCCGTATTCAATAAGCATAAGAGTTGGTTGTATTGGTCAGGTGTAAGAGATATTGGCGTGGCTTGGGAAGGTCCACTGGTTGTCGTAGCAGCAACTTGTGAGCTACCGGTAGAATTAGTCTTTGTCGTGGTTCCACGGCCAGGCTTCCGCTTTTCCCAGCCATTAGGATATCCAATAAGCTCATAGCACCTATCCTTAGAGTGACCTTGGCGCTTACAGTGCTCACATCGTATTCTGGGCCGAGGATTGAGGTTTCGATCACCAGATCTGGAGGCAACCAAGGTAGTAGCATCCAGAGGATACTGAGTCTTCAGAGACATCAAAATTTGGTGTTTTTGATCTTGAATTATGAGTGCATAGGCTCGATTGATGGTAGGAAGTGGATCTGAAGCCAGAATGGTGGATCTGACATTATTGAAGACATTGTTCAGACCCATCAAGAACTGGTATAGCCTATCTTTCTCTTGATCTACTATCATTTCTTTGATTGCACTGCAATTAATTCCACAATCACAGTTAGGAATGGGTGACAAATTACCCAACTCATCCTAGAGACCTTTCAACTTTGCGAAATATGAAGCAACTAGAAGATCTCTCTGGTTCAGGTTGGAGAGATCTCGCTTGAGTTGATAGATTCTTGCAGCTTGTCCTTGAGAGAAACGTTCTTCAAGTTCTTTACACATGTCTCTAGCCGACTCCGTGTATGCAACACTTTCATGAAGCTCACAAGCCAAGGAATTGAAGATCCATGCTATCACCATGGAATTAACTTTGATCCATGCCCGTTCTTCCACCATAGATAGACTTGGTCTCTGCAGCAAACCATCCACAAATCCGTATTTATCTTTTGCTCTCAGAGCAACGCGCATTGCACCTTATCAGAGGGATGCAAAGAATACAGAGAACTTGAATCCAAATCTGTAGTCATCTTCGGTATCTTGAAAAAAAGAGTTTAGTGAAGAACCTTGATATCTGTAAACTGTGGCAGCTATCGTGCTAGAATGATGACCACTAGCCGATGGGAATTCATCCGTCAAAAACACGGGATGGACACAGCGAGAAGGGATGCGGCGAGTCTTGGTCGTTGTCAAGGCTCTAATACCATGACAAATCATGGAGGTTTGCGATGACAAAAGGAAAAACTCAACGCAGAAGGTAGGTTGCGATGAGATATCGACAGAATGAAAAGAGAAATATCAAAGAACTTCTTTATTTTCATATCATAAATATGAGAGAGATTTTGTAGATGATGGGGAGGTCGGTTGGTTGAGATCTTGAATCTTGTACAGCTGTCTTGACAGGCCAGCAGGTTTTAGTTTTAACTGCCTAACTGCCACGTGTCCTCACTAACAGTGTTCCAAATTGAAACTCCTCTTCAAATCCTTATTTGTAGGGCTGTTCACGGGTCGGGTTGGGTCGGTTTACTAGCGTTTTTCCAACTGACCCGACCTAGTCGGTTTACCTAGAAATGAAACCGAATTCGACCCAGTACTAAGTAAAATTGACCTGGTCGGTTTGAATCGGGTTGGGTCGGTTTATTGGCGTTTTTCCAACCGACCCGACCTGGTCGGTTTACCTAGAAATGAAACCGAATCCGACCCAGTACTAAGTAAAACCGACCTGGTCGGTTTGAATCGGGTTGGGTCGGTTTTGTGAATGATTCTCTCGGTATGAATGGTAAAGGATTCAAGTCTAAGAAAACAAAGGCTGGATGCCTAAAAATTAAAAATGATTTGATGGATTAAAACTGATATTTTATATATAATATGTATATTTCTGAAATAAAGCTGAAATATATATATTAAAACTGAAATATATATATATATATATATAGTAAAACTAAAATATATCAGATATATATATATATATATATATAGTAAAACTAAAATATATCAGATATATATATATATAATATCTGAAATATATTATATATAATATATATCTAAGTCGGTTTGGGTCGGTTCAGTTTCGGTTTTCACACATGAAAACCGAAATCAAAACGAACCATCGGTTTATGTTTTTTTGTAACCCAAAACCAATCGATGCTAAAGAAAAACCGGTCAACTCGAATTGGATCGGACCGGATTGGTCGGTTTGGTCGGTTTGGGTCTTGTTATGAACAGCCCTACTTATTTGAGATCTAGGTGTTTGAAAATTCAGTATTTTAGGCAAATTAAGTTTTAGTAGTAATAGCGAATTCATACAAAATATCAATTAAATATAATAAAATAATGCTTTCATTATCTATGATAAATTCTAATTAATTTATTTTGTTTCCAAAATTCTATCCCTTTTCTTTCCCTCCCTAAGAGTTATCTATTGTTCTTGGAAAAATTTATTGGTACCAATCATAACATTTGTTTACGCTTTCCATCAATGCAGAATGAAGCATATTGTACATGTTCAGCAACTTATTTTCAGCCTATTTTCCGCTTAAATCTTTTTGTTTGAATAAAAAGATTTACTGCAAAATATTAATATAATATGATGCCCATGTATCATTTACAATATTTGTATTACTAGTCCATTTCTTGATCTTGTAATCCGGATTATTGCCTTGCCTTCGTTAGAATCCTTCAGCATCTCTCTTCCAAATGCTTCTTCACTGGTACACCATTTTCATTATAGTCACAATCACTGTACTCTCATTTCATGGCATCCATCCCTACACTTATTATTCACAATTTGGAGACTTCTTGCTTAGGGATTTTTTTGTTCTTCAATTGTGGTTTAGTTTTTAATAATTTCCATTGATGATCTTCTCTTGCCATATTTTTTTTAATAATTTCACTGTGCCCTCATTGATAATCTTCCTCTGTGCTTTAATTTTAATATATAACTATTTCAAGTTTATAATATAAATAATATTTCAAAAATATTTAAAATCTTACAGTTGGGGCCAGGGTCCCTGACTCCCCATCTCTATCAGAGTAGTCTATCAGAGTAGTCTCCATACCCTACCCATTTTGGGGGGTTGGGGGGTAGTTCTGGGTACCTAGTCGAGATGAGAAAATTGCCATCCCTATTCTAATTTACCTATAGACCCAGTTCAACCCAAAAAAATTAATCCAACCTATTAATTAATGTAATTCATGTAAAGTACAAATTAATTTAAAATAAGGTAACTTAATTTACTAATTTTAGAGTATGTTAATAAAAAGATGTTATTTATTTTAATTAATAAGCTACTTAATAAGTTAATTGTGTAAAGTTGCTGATTTTTAATTTCCCCTACTTTTATTTTTTGTTACTTTTTGATTTTTAACATTTTCTTGATAAATATTGCTTTTAATATGTTAAAAATTTCCATTATTTTTAATGATTTCATGACTTTTCTCTTATTTTATTAATTAATTAAAAAATAATGTTTCTATTCTTTTTTTATTTTTTGATTTTTCAAAAAATGCCCTTTATTTTATTGTTTTCTCTGTCTATTAACAAAATTTTTAATAATGTTTTTTTTTATCTTCCCTTGTTGTGATTTTTCTATTATTTTATAATTAAAAAATTATTTTTAATGAAAATGTCCCTTATTTGCTCTTTTTGTTTGGAAATTTCACAACCGAGTTGAACTGATCAAATCAGATTAGTCTTGTTCAGTATGAACTAGTAATTGAACCTAGTGGATGGATGGTTTCCGCATATTCAAATAACCTGGGCATGCACTTTTTGTTTTCAAAATTTGCTTAAACAAATCAAATTGATGAAACGAGATTGGTCCAGTTCGGTATGAACTAGTAATTGAACCTAGCAGGATGGACAATTTTTGAGTATTCAAATAACTCACCCATGAACTTCTTCATGCATAGCGACTTTTAGGTCTTTGGTTCATTTCTTCTCTTGCTTTCTTCTTCTCTTGGGAAATTGACAAAGAAAAACAACTTGGTCCATTTTTTCTACGCTCAATGCTTCAAAAAATTAAGTTCGTTGTAGTGGAGATATAAGATAAAGGAGAAGTTCATGCTCAAAGAAATTATTTTTAGAAAGTTAGTAGTGAAAATTTCACATAATTTACAAAAAATAATTAGTGGATTTTAATAGAAATTTTCTAAAAGTATAACAAAAACTATTTTATTATGTTGGGGAAGTTACACTATAGTAGTAGAAATGAGTGTAAAACCAATCCCAGGACAGCATGAACTTTTCCCCTAAGTTTGTGTGTGAAAATGGGTATTCCAACAACAATGATAACAAATAAACAATTCAGCCAAATAATAGAAAAACCATGGGACCTATGGTCCGTACAAGTCTCCCACTAATTCAGAAATTAATGGGTACAATAGTCTTCTCTAGTTGCAACTAGAGGCTTACAGACATTAAGAAAATAATCATTGTCTCACAAGAACAGCATTAACATCACCAAATGCAAGGTGGATACAACACAAACAGAGGTTTAAATCTCACAAAGTTGTTGTAAATCTGAACTGAGAAGTAGAGAAAGAAAGAATCACCAAATCTGAACTGAAGTGGGATTCTCAACTCCAGCACTTAATATCATCAATAACGGGCTTGAAACACCTCCGAGCTTGACCTTGAATGGAGCAGAAAAGTCAAATCTCTTATTCTCTTCTTCACACTCAAAAAACCCAGAAACCCTCGGTTTTGTGTTTTCTTTTCTCTCTTGTTTTTCTCAATTCGGGTGGTTACAAAACCTGATGCCCAAAAACAGAAAGGTGTGAGCCTTTAGCTTCCACTATACGGCTCCTTTTGGGAGCAAATAAAGGTAGGGTAGGCCCCTCATATGGGCTGGACCCACACCCAACATATTAAAATGTTAATTAATAGTAAAATTAATATTTTAACAAAAAAACATATCAATTAATAATGTTTCTAATATTTATTTTCAAGATATATTTTTAAAATTTATATAATAGATTTGGCAGACCAAATCAGATCAATCAAGATCTATTTGAATCGGTAATTAAATAAATTGGGACAATCACTTTTTCCAACCCATTAGAGTCATCTTCTTGACCCATTTTCTTGCTACAATGTGAGCACAATAGTGTTTCAATGTTAATACAAATAATGATGTGTGGGACTCAAAACGTCTTAGGGAGAGAGATTTTGTTAAATTATGATAAGATTTTTAATTAAAATATTATCTATAACTATAATAATATTTTTAATTAATTATTAAATTTTGTTGCTTTACTTTTATTATTTGTATTATTTATTTTTTCTCTTATTTAAACATTTTTATTCATCTGACTTAATTATATTTGATGTTGATAATTACTCAAGATAATATCAATTTGAAACTTCATTTTTGATGATACAAACCTAATAAAAGTCATAATAAATAATAAATTGTTCATACGTTGACGAAACAAGTTCTTTTAACCAAAAATTGTCTTGTATACTACTTACAATTTATCCTTTTACATGAAAGCCAGGAGACCTTATATTTGGAACAACAAGAACTAGTCCTGACCCAATTATTAATTGGTATACAAACCATAAAACAAGGAACTTACATAATCAGTTCTGTCGGTTTAGTTTTATCCGGTAGACCTGGCCTATTGATAGCTCCAATGCTTGATATAGTGAGAATTCTCATTGACCTTTATCCTTTTATAAATGTTCACGTCACTTGTAAATTTCTTCTTTATTGTTGTGCATTATTTTAACATCTATTTAGAACTTTACAGGGGATCATTCTTGTCAATCAACAATTCTATGATGAGTGGTGTGAGAGAAAGAGAGTGAAACAAAGAGTAAGATGCACATGAGAAGAGAAGACTTAAGGCAACAAACCAACCCATTATGTTTCTCTAAAATGAAAATAGATGTTTTATTAGGAGTGTTTATGGGTTGGGTTACGTCAGTTTGAGTTATTTTCTTCAATCAATTTGACCTAATCGGTTTATTTATTGACTAAACTGAAATTGACCGATTCAAAGCAAAACCGACTTAAACATGAAGGGTCAGTTTGGGTTTGTTTATCAGTTTAGCTGGTTTTTACATATATTTTAATCTGAAATATCTATATCTAAATATCTATTTATATTTAAGTTTATTTCTTTTTAGTTTTTATGCAAAACCAAAATATATATTTAAATTGATTAGTTTTTTATGCAAAACTGATTTTTTTGTCAATATATATTTAAATTTATACAAAACTGAATTAAATATTGTACTAGGGCTGTTCACGGGTCGGGTTGGGTCGGTTTACTGAGATTTTTTCAACCGACCCGACCTGGTCGGGTTACCTGAAATTGAAACCGAAACTGACCCTGTATTAAGCAAAACCGACCTGGTTGGTTTGAGTCGGGTTGGGTTGGTTTGGGTCGGTTTCGGCTCTAAGTTCAACCATAGTAATAAATTGGTAGATTAGAGAAAGAATATTGAAATTTGATGTAAAAAAGGACACCTAATTCTATTAGAGAAAGAAGACTGAAATTGGTAGGGGGCGGACCAAGTTAGAATAGAAGTTATCAAGAAAATAGAAAGTCAAACTGTATTAGAGAAAGAAGACTGAAATTTGTATATTTCAAGAAACCTTCTAATCTAAGTAAAAAAGGACACCTAATTCTAATTGTATTTGGTTGCCTATTTGGTGTAAAAGACCATAAAAAGTAGGATCCTTTGATTCTTTTCTTTAAACTTTTCCAAAAAAATTTCTTGTCTAGTTGTCTTACAATACTTGCCATTAATGTCATTCCTAACTAGAATGCTAGAAATTAAGTTAGGTTGTAACTAGGATAGAAACAACTTAGTTAAGTAGCAACTAAGTAGGTTGTAAATACTAACTAGGAACTAACTACTAACTACTAAGTCAGTTCGGTTCGGGTCGGTTTATGATTTTTTATAACCCAAAACTGACCGGTGCTAAAGAAAACCCGGCCGATTCGGGTTGGGTCGGTCCGGGTTGGTCGATTTGGTCGGGTTGGGTCTTCTTATGAACAGCCCTATATTGTACCATTGTATTATATTTGTATTGGTTTTGCATTTTAGTTTTTATCATAAATAACCAATTCTTTTTTCAAAGTTCAAATAAAACACAAATAAAATATATCAACATTTAACATATAGGGTAGAGACTAATTAGTAATTACTTAAGCATACATGATCGATTTGGTTTGGTTCGATTTTCGTATTTCATGTATGAAAACTGAAACTGAACCGATTTGCCAGTTTATTTTCTCATACAAACTGAAACTGACCGGTGGTTTTGAAAAACTGACCAATTCGGATTGGGTCGGGCCGATATGGTCGGTTTGAGATTTAATGTAAACACCCCTATGTTTTATATTAAACTAATAAATATCCAAGTTACAAAGCAGTCCCTAATGGGGTAGATTATTAAAATCTTTAATTATAATTCTCTTCCCAAATTGCCCTCTCTCACACTCTCACACTCCCTCCCAAGCTAGCATCAGTTAGTTTGATTAAAAAGACACACTGTAACGTTGGTAGCAAAACAAGCAGTTAGTGTTTCGAAACTCTCGAACAAGGCAACTTGAGAATTTCAAGTATGGCGGCAACCAAACTCTTACCATACACCAAAAATGACCCGATCAGCTTGAAAACACCAATGGCATCACACCCAGCTCTCATCCATGGGAAGACAAGTCTTCAACTGATTAGATGGTAGTCATGGTGGCTCACAGCTCTTAATATTTAAGACACAACGAACCATTAACTTAACTTCTTGGCACATGCTCTAACAATAACAATACATTATAAATGTTAGGGGTGTTTATTATATGGTCCAGACCCCCCAAACTTCATGAGCCAAACTAAAATTGGCAGTTTGATCTGGTCTGGCCTTAAAAATATTTTAGTGTTTGAGAATTTTTCAGACTGTAATTTTTTGATTTGGCCTGATTTTTTGAATATATATTTATTAATGTATATAACATATATAATAAATATGCTTATATATGTATTCATTTAACATTTGAACATATTCCGTAACTCTTAATTATATAAGTATTTTGTTAATGTTTGATGTCCAAGGAGCTGTTTATGTTTGAGAAAGTGTCAATGTAATTTATATAATCTTAATAGATAATACTTGTTAACATTTTTATTTGATATTTAAATCATATTTTTTTTTATTTATGTAGGTATGCATGTTATTTGGGCTTTCTAATTGGGTTAAACTTGATAGAATGGCCCAAACTGCATATGCTAGAAACCGGATATTACGGTTTGATCTAGCTTGTTTTCTATACTAAAATAGTTTGGTTTGATCTGAGAATTTCTCAAACTGTAATTTAGTCTGAGATCTTCAAACCAAGCCAAACCAGATTGTGAACACCCCTAACTATTGTCACAGTGTTTAAACCCCAACTACTACTATTTAAGGAAGACAGTAATACACAGTTAGAGATGTAACATTCCAAATACCCTGACAACATCATAAAGGTTACTTGAAAAATGATGACCCTTAGACAAGTGTTAAGACTCCCCTTAAACCAAAACCTGTAGTCCGTTTGGCATTGCACTTAACACTTTAGCAAATACCTTTACTGAAGCATGTACACCAAGGATCTATTAACAAAGAAGTGTTATAGGAGTTAAAAGTCACAAAATCTCACAAACATTTCTTCAAGGAATTGCCATGCAATTGACGTATACATGCTGAAATCTGCAATTATAGAACAATCACTTACTGCCCATAGCCAACCATTAACCTTCAAATCTGAAATTCCATCCTCTCGGTTAAGCCAAAATTCTCAATAATAAATCAACAGCCCAAAGAAAACACATGCTCCTTCAAATAGACATTTGAAACACTGACTTGAATAACCATATATCATTCTCTACACTTGAAAGGCCAATGGAAATAGCCACTCAACTTTCAAAGGAAAGACAAGCTAATCAAAGAAAAGGGAAAGATAACGAGAGCAAAAACGTAAGGAAATGATATGAGATCTAGGACAGCAATCAAACTTGCAGGACAAATTAGTTTTTCTAAATACAAACCAATGGCAAAAAATAAGGGAAAGTAAATACTTAACATGATCATCATCATCTAAGCCTTATCGCACCTATATGGGGTCTACCCTTACCCGTTCTAGCTAGGGATGTTTGTGCATTGAGGGGTGTTGCCAAAACCAGGGAGCTTGTACATGTTTGTAGGGCTTACACACTAGAGTTGGACACCACTACTAACTCAAAATCTTAAGTCATTAGGTTGTGGACCAATCGTTGTATATAAATCCCTTGCACCTCTCATTTCTTTCTAATTTGGGATTCTACATTTCATATACTCACATGTGCATCCCAATATGGTGAGCATGGGTCGGTTCGGTTCAATTCCAAGGCAGAACCTGGAACTCACCTTGTAACGGTTGATTTTAGGTTTTTGGAGATATAACCAACCCTGTGAAGATTGGTTTCAAGGTCAGTTTTGCCCTTGGCGTTTCTAGGGTCTACTTGTGGAACTTGTTCTTTCTTTACCCCCTCCCCCCCCAAAAAAAATGGAATATGTTTTTTAAAAACTTAATTTTCAATAACAATAAGAATAATAATGATAAGAAGAAGGATATAGTTCAAACCTTACCATTATAATTTAAATTTTGTAAATATTACCTTCTACATTACTTATTATACACATTCAAATATTAAATTGAAGAAAAATGACCAAATCACTCAAGTGACTCGATGGTCCAATAAGACCATGGTTATTGTAACTATGAGTGTTCATGTTCAAAGCTTTACATCCTCAAAGTATTTTGAGATTTATTTCAAGGCAAGTTTGGTTCCAATGCCATCCAAGGCTGGTTCTCTGGATTACATTTGAGTAGGGTAACCTCCTGGACCTTGAAACTGGCCTGAGTAGGGGTTGGTTCCAAGAATTTGCAACCAAATCCCATTGGTAACAGATTGGGTAGAGATGATTCAAAGTCGGTTCGAAGTCGATTCCATTTGGTTCTGGGTAGAATCTACTGATTTGTTCACCCCTAGTTCTAGCCCCTTTGTGACAGGTCACATCTTCTTATGGGTTGTCAAAGGTCTTCTATGAATGTGACAAAACCATCATAGTTAGTTTTCTCTCATTTTATCACTCATTGAAGCTACTCCTAGGTCCTTTTGAATGACTTCATTTTTAATCATATCCTTTCTAGCTTTTATATTCATCCATCTTAGAATATGTATTTTTGCTACATTCTTTTTTGGACATGTTTCTTGACTACCTAATACGTTGCACTATACAGCCTAGTTGGCCTTACAACTGTTATATGGAAATTTCCTTTTAGTCTAAGTTGTATTTGCCTACACATAAGAATATTCTGAATACACATCTCCTATTTGCCCATCCAACTCTAATTCTATAGACTCCTCAATCTTTCCTTTATTGTGCACTATCAAACCAAGTTACTAGAGAATGTCACATTGAGTTATGTTTTGGTCTTCGATCCTAGGTGCACCCCGATTTGTGTTCCTATTATTATTAAATTTACACATCGTATATCCTTGTTTTAATCCTACTAATTTTAAAATCTCTTGTTTCTAAGGTATTTGTCCATAAGCCTAATTTTGCATTTAAGTAAACACTTAACAAGATAATAAGAAGAAATAGATAAAGAGTCTAAAACAAGATCAAATTAAATGGATACCAAACAAGACAAGAACCATAGCAAAATTAAAAAAAAAGACTAGAACATAAAAAGGGACTTAACAAACAAACCTAAACTTAACCAACATATCTGAAATCATTATTGTTGTCATCTTTGTCGTCTTTATCAAAGTCTACCTACTTTGACACCATGTTGTCATGAGTGGTGTGAAAAAGAGAGTAAGATGAGTTTGGGAGTGATTATTTAAAAAATAAGTGCTTATTCTAATAAACGCTCACGAGTGCTTGGTGAAAAAACACTTATTTCAAACAGGGGTAGTATAAGTATTTCCAAAATGATATGGTGGACCAAGACAAGCAAAAAAAAACAAAAAAGCACTTAAAGAGCTCAAATAAGTGCTTATTTGTGTGATTACGGCCCAAAGTATGTGCTTATTTGAATAAGAGCTTAACTCGCAACTTAGCCTAAAACAAAGAGAAAGATGTGTGCTAAAAGAGTAGACTTAAGGCAATAAACCATACCAAACCTGTCTCTCTCAAATGAGAAAGATGTTTTATATTAACACTAGAAATACCCAAATTACATTAAAGTCCTTGATTATAATTTGTTTTTTCTTTTCAAATTACCCCATTTCTTCATACATAATACAATTTGAACACCTACAAATTTTATTTGAAAATGTTTGCTTAACTTATCAATCAAATTATATTAGATTCTTGATTATCATTTATGGTGTCAAGGTGTGCAGGTTGCCAGGCTTGTTTTCATGAGCATTGTGTGGACTACAATGGTCATGACTCATGAGCCTGTCTAGAAACTGATCCTTCATGTACATACATAAAAGATAAACTTCCAGTTAAAAACTAATAGAGAAGAATTTGCCATTTATTGAACAGTTTCCATTAACTAACTTATTAAAGATAAATTGATGTATTCCATAAACACATTACACATACAGATCTACATTTGCATGTACTTTCAAAGTAGCAATTTGGCTAGATGAGGCATTGCTTAGGTGGTACCTCAGTGAGGCCTAGGCTTAAAATGAAGCATATGGTAATTAAGAGGTATCATGCATTATACTACATTTATAAATGTATTTTAGATTTTTAGTGTGCCAAGAACTAGATCAATTAGCAAATAAAAGCCAAATGGTAGTTTACCAGCAAATAAAACTTAACATCAGAGAACCTTGCATTCCGATGCTAAATGATATAAGCTTTGAAATTTTCACAATGTTTTGATTCTAATCATAGGCCTAATCTGAAATGTCATATATGAAAAGTTCATTGGCAAAATTGTCAAACAGAAAACCGATCCTTCACACTAATAGTTATTTTACCTCACGAACTCACCCCCAAGGAACCAAAAGAAGAAGAAGAAGAAAAAGAAAACCTTGGACAAGGGCATCCAGTAATTGGTATTTTTCTAATCTGCTCTCATCTGCTTACCTTGGTTAGGTAGCTAGTTTCATGTAGAGAACTTTAAGTAGCCCATAAATATTCATGGCAATGCTGTTTGGAACTGAGCTCAATATATTCTCTCTTCACCCTCTATTCATGTGAGAAATTTCAGCTTTTAGCTCTTTTTGAAGAGGAGTTTCTATCTTTCAAACTCCTTAAATCCAACCTCTATTTTCTTTCCTTTTACATATAGTTTGTTCAGTTATGTAAATTGATGTAGGCACATGTGGCAGGGCCAGGATGGCACCACGTAGTAGGGCTAGGATGCAATCCTGGCCATCCGCTGCTAACAACCTCCAACCAATCTCAGACGAGTTCAAGTATAAATAAGTGTGTCACTCTCTTGGTAAGATATCTTGTCTCATTCCTACTCTCAAGCTCTCTAGCTTTCAGGTGGTTCCGTCTGAGCTCTCTCCTTAGGCCTCGTCTGACCCCCTATTACGCACTTGACTAACTTGACTGTCGGAGACTCCACCCCTGGATAACACCCGAGGCCTCTGATGTGGTCTCTTATTCTCAGGTTGGGCACATCAGCCATCAGACACGACAAACCCTTGGCTAAGGAAGTGTATTTACCTTGTTGCCCTCGGCCCATCCTTCGCAGCAACATAAATGACCTTCTTTAACAATCCCCTGACTGCAGATCCTATGGAAACTTGTCCAATGTTCTTATCATTATTCTTCATTACAAACCCCAAAATGGTGAGATCCACAAGATTTTTGGAGTTCTCACCTATTAAGAAGTGGAACAATGAGACCTTCAAAAGAAGAAAGAAATGAAAAAATAGCAAAGGCCAGTTGGCCTTTTGAAGCTATGTTTAATAAATAAAAAGAAAAGCAAAATCCAGGATGAGTCTTAGTTTTCACTAAAACTCAAGCTGTCAAGCAAACCATCACAATCCTAAATGGTTTCCAAACCAAAAGTGACAGAGTGGAGAGTGAAAAAAAAATGAATTGAATCAAATAAAAGCAAGATGGTAAAATACACAAAAATCCCTTTGATGTTTTTCTACATTTTTCTCTAGATATTGATGAATTGTTAAGGTATTATTATCTTCTCTTTGTCACTCATACCATAACTAGACTACTTCAGTCTTCATATGGTCATATATCTTCAGTTGAAAGAAACAAGCAAGACCAAGGTACCAATTTACTAAAATAAACTGAAATGTGTATGAGCTACCTACAGGTGGCTTGGAAGTCTTTTTTTGACTGAGAATAGAAGTTTGAGAGCGAGGTGGATGAGATAAGAGAAGGCAAGATATTCCTTTTTTAATTTTCTCTTCTTCATCTTCCTTCTCCTTTGCCTCTTTATTCAATCTCAAATGTGGAGAACTGAGAAAACATCCATGAATCTTTTCTTTGCTCTTTCCTCAAGCCTCTGAAATGGATCATAATAGGTAGAGAGCAGACTTGAGTGGATTAATGAATTAGGAGTTGGTGATATGATGTTTGGTGGTGGTTTCCTATGATTTTGCTAACTTCCCAATTTTCATTGACCATATGAATTTTTCTATTCTCTAATGGAAGTTGTAAGGTCGGAGAAGATGGTGACTGGGGGGGGGGGATTAGGCATGCTTTTATTGGATATATTTAACTATTAGTCTCAATCATCATGCGCCACAATCTGATTTAATCCAATTAACTAGAGTTTTAAGGACTACCCGTTTCCTCTATTTTATCCTTTATAAGGCCATATTTTCCATTATAGAGATTCCCCTCCTTGTTGACTAGAGTATTGGAATGAGTTAAGAAATCTCTTCTGACTTTCTATAACTAGTGAAGGTTCTTAAATTAGTTTAATTGACCTAATTTGGTGACATCCAGGATCGATCATTTTGCAAGATATTAGTCTGGCAATGGATCGTTATTGGAAATATTGGTCCAAACCATCCAAATTAGTGAATGCTTTGAATATGTAATGCAGATAGACCCATGCAATACATTTTATATATTGAATAATTTATATCATGATAAATTGAATTATAATAAGACTAAATGGAAAATAACCTGTTGGACATGAACAATCAAATCAACAGTATATAAGCTAAAATGGAAACATGACTTTGTGCTAACAAACATCGCAATGACATTAATATTCTTTTTAAATGTAAGCATTTGTTGGTACTGATATACTATTATAATCTTATTTGGTTGTTTTGTTAAACTAGTCCAGTAAATCTATTAACCAATCTACCTAGTTTAATTACTTGCATTAAATCAACAAAAGTCAATATTTAAATATCTTTACATTGTTATATGATGTCAAACAAGCAATCCTTTAGCCACAAAGACTTCATATCTAAAAGTAGCTTTGGAGCCATGTTATGTTTGGAATCACTGTGATTGTATTTTATGTTACATTGTTAGTTTAATTGTTAAATGTCCTGCATTTAATTAATTAAATAATTAATTTTTCATTTGCTTCTGAATGCTTCAGCATGAATAAGACCATAGAACGCTATCAACGATATGCAAAAGATGCTCAGAGCAACAAAACAATAGAACAGAATATGCAGGTCAGGCCTTATTTCCTTTTGGTCATTAAGAAGAAAAAAAAACCGATAGAATTATTCCTTTCTACACAAATAGGATTACTACATCTTACTGTCAATTTTAAGCTATTGGGGCATCAATTTTCTATAACAAATTGATCAAGGAACACCAGGAATTTTTACCTTCATAATGGTTCCAATAACTGTTTTGTGTGGTCTACTGATATGAACTTAAGCATGATAAATTCTTTACTCCTTTTGTCCTTATTCTGAGTTATGGGAAATATAGATGAAGCACAATAAAATTCAAGATAACTTTCAAATCATCAAATGGGCCATTCCACCTGCACTGAAATAATCCCATCTAGTTTCTATTTGCATTTGAATACATATATAAATTCAATATTTTAAAAAGGGTTTGTTATTTTAGTGTAATAAAAGGAAGAAATAAGCTTGCTTTTGGGAATGCTAATAACTGCATTTATGTTTCCACTATTATTCCTATAATGGATCTATTTCACATGATGAGCTAGAAATTTAAAATGATAATTAGTTGAAACAATTCCAGTACATGTGATTTCCAGATACCCTTATTGCTCCCAACTTCAAGGGCCATTTAGGTGATCTCAAGAGAATCCTCCGGATAGTGACTTTATGCTAGATGTGACAAGACCACCACCAGCAATTAGTCTTATACCTTGATCGATTATCACTCTCTGAAATCAATTTCTGTCAATCTAGCCGTTGAGTTTTGGGGGGTTTATTAATACAAACTTGTGAGAAATATGTGTTGTCATATCACACGCGAGTGCCATTTCAGCTAGAAAAATGAATGTGTGAGAAACATCAAATTTGATGTTTTAGGTAGAAATAACAATTTGTATTGATCAATTCAAAACATTTCAAGTAGAAAAAGTCTATCTCACAAATTTACATTGACCAACCCAAAACACAACAGCAACACACCACTGTACCAAATACCTCCCTACTTCAGCACCACTTATTTCTACTACCACCACCACCACTTTATTTCTTGGATATGATCAATCTATATCTTTGCATGCCATGGTAGATTAGCACCAGTTTACTCTTTCAGAAGGATGGCCCATGGTTTCTTACATTGTAGGGGTTTTCATTTGTGTTTTAAATACTAACTAACTCAAGCTACCATTCTGCACTGGATCTGTCAAGTTATGCAAATCACCACGAAGGGGCTGAATGTATATTTTGTAAAGACTAATACCAAGACCAATCAATTTCTTCAATGAACCCTAAAATTGGGTCCAAAGATTTTCACATTGGACCTACTAGTGCTGCCCATGTTGGGGTCTAGCTAGAAGCCCTTTAGACAGCCTGCCCAGCCCAGCCTGATGCATTATCACTCCTAGTTATTGAAATATAATGCTTTTGTAAAATGAAGGCGTATTACTAACTTTAACTTCATTTGGCTCTTAACTGTTTCATTTATATCTTAAATTTTACATCAAGTTATAATTTTACATCCAACTGGCTCTCCTACACTTATACCTTGTACTAAGGTCTTAACCAATGAAAATTCACGCGGGTTGGGGCAGGGGACGGGGAGGGGAGGTGATTGGTCAAACCCTCAAAGGTGAGAGTGGATGGGTATGATACCAGAATAACTTAGACCATTCAGAACCCCATCCCCAGCCTAGTGAATTTTGATGATTTTTTTTTGGTTATTATACGCTCAAGTGTAGCAGATCCAGACTGCAACAAACCCCTATCTAGCACCAATTCCTTGTTTATCTCACAAGAATTGAGTTACAAATGCAGCATTTGAAGCATGAAGCTGCAAATATGGCAAAGAAGATTGAGCTTCTTGAAGCTTCCAAACGGTTCGATGACTACTTTGGAACTTTTGAACTTTCTCAGTATATACAGCAGCAATTTCTATTTGTGTATCATATAATTTCTTTGTGGTTCAAAACTTTATAATTTGATTTCTCAGGAAGCTATTGGGAGAAAATTTAGGATCAAGTTCTCCAGAAGAACTGCAGCAGATAGAGAACCAGTTGGAGAGAAGCCTAGTCAGCATCAGGGCAAGAAAGGTATACTATGTCAAACCACTTACACTAGATTTCTCTCTCTGGTTTATTTAAGTAACCATGAGCTGAGCTGATAATTTAACACAGCTAATCTTGCTTGTTCTACAGACTCAATTATTTAGGGAGCAGATTGCAAACTTAAAAGAAAAGGTAATTTATAATTTTGTATAAACTGAAAATTCTTAACATAAAATGCTCACATTACTTCTATTGACTGATTATGACTTGTAAAGATCTTCATTAGAGACATTATGTTCAGAATCACCAAGTTATATACTAATTACTATTATTTTTTCATCAAATTCAGGAAAAAATCCTGACAGAGGAAAATGCAATATTGCGCGAAAAGGTTATTTCTTTTTACTCATTTTTATGAATTTCTTTGGCCTTCTTGAATCAAAGATTTTCAGGTGGCATAAACAACACTCATACTTACCCTACCCATTCATCATCTTCATCCCCAGTTCAAAACTTAAAATTGCAGTTTTGTCAAGGACATAAAAAAAAAAAAAAAAAAATTGATCTTTATCTTGGTGTAATATCATGGACTAATAATAAGTCCAGTAGTGGGATGATGTAATTAACCTCCCAAATCAATAGTTCAAAATGGTATTCAAGGCTTGGAGGTCTTCCAAGTAGGGACTATTGGTTTGGATGATGAGGGGGGTAAAGAAACTAAAGATACATGGAACTTAGTTTCTATCAATCTGTTGAAGAATGGTTGTTGAGTTTACTGATTTTGCATCTTTTGATTCTAGTGTGCACCGCAACATATGGAACACCCAACCCAGAATAGAGAAATTGATTTATATGGTCAAAGCAGTCAGAATTCAGATGTGGAGACGGAATTGTTCATTGGGAGGCCTGAAAGAGCTATTACGCTCTACCCTTTACAGGGTCGATTGGTTGGAGATGGCTCAGTATGAAACCTTCCAAATCTTCACGGGAGGAAAGACAATTCAATGGTGATCCATTTCTGTCTATTTCAATTACGTATGCAGTAATTGCACCAAATTATTTTTCTGCAATCAACCATACAAAATAAATCCATTAAGCATTTATTTAGTGCATCTGTTCGTAGGTTGTTAGCTAAAGCATCTACTCTAGAGTCTGGACTCTAGAGTCAATCTAGCTTATGGAGGATATGTTTTATGTAATATTGTATAATTCTAGCTACTGTATCGTGTACATTTTCTCGTAGAACCAAAAGGCCCAGTTATTTTGTTTTCAATGGAAGCTAAGTTTGACTTTGACACTTTTGACTAGGAATGGCCATTGGGTTGGATTGGGCTTTGTACAAAGCTCCAAGCAATCAACCCAGTTCTTTTGTTCATAATGGAAGCTAGGTTTTGAGTTTGACTTTGATAACATTGACTAGGGGTGGCGATTGGGCTGGACTGGGCCTTGTATAGTGATTGAGTTAGCATGCACTTTGTAGAAAGCTCCAAAAAAAGAATTTTAATTACTTATCGTGTTGTACAACTTTGCCTCTGGTAGCATTCTCATCCCTTTAGAGCCGTGTTGACTGTTGAGTGCAACTACACTTTTTTTCTCTGGATCAGCAATTCAAATAATGATAAAAATATTGGTATCGAGTATCGTATTGGACCACTTGGATATGAATATGTTTTGGAAACGGATGGATATGGACGAAAAATATAGATATGTCAAAAAATGCATATAAATTCATAAATATATTAATAACATTATATTTAAGATTAAAATAGCTATAATTAATGGAAGCGCAGCTAAAGTCAAGATCGGTGTCCGAAGGGAAAATGATGCCTTCGTCCATGGATTCAGATAGAGATTAGTTGAGGATCTTGTAAAGGCCACTACTGGTTATATAGGATCGAGAGGTCGAGATTGAGACTTGAGACAGAAATGGACAAAGAGTATTAGTTTACCGTTTAGTTGACCCATCTCATCTCTTCGCCATTAAAACATGGGAAAAGCACAAACAAACCCATTTCAGATTTTTGAAATCCAAGCCAGTCCATACAAAACCCAAAGTGAGAGCTCACATCCTTTGTGTAAACACTGATTTACTAATTGATAGGAATCACACACCCAATAAGCGGAAGTTGTATTTCTTATATAGAGTTACAAGAGTTTGAGTTTGAGTTGAATTGAACATTTATACCAGATAAGAAAACAACTATACAATCATCAGTAATTAAGGAATCTTAGGATAAGAGATTGATGATCCAAGAGTTATCCGAGGACTCTTAGGATTTATCCTCCACATCCCCTGCAAGATCAACGGGGTAAGGTTGTGCTTGGAGCATAACTGAGAGAAGTGGGAAGATGACAGGCCTTTGGTGAAGATATCTGCCACTTGGTCATGAGAGCTGATATACCGAACATCCAATTGTCGGTTTAGGACCATATCTCAAAGGAAGTAGAAATCCACTTCAATGTGTTTTGTGCGGGCCTTAAACATGGGATTTGCAACAAGGTACATGGTGCTAACATTACCACACCAGACAGTGGGTGGTGATGAGAGTGAGACATGAAGTTCCTTTAGTAAAGAGGTAAGCAATACCAGTTTAGTGGCAACATTGGCAAGTGCCCATAGTTCAGATTTTGTGCTAGAGCGGGCCACTGTCAACTTCTTCTTGGCACTCCAAGATAATAAATTACCACCAAGAAAAACATAGAAACCACTTATAGATCTTTTGTCATCTGGGCATCCAGCTCAATCGGCATCGGTGAAAGCAGTGAGGGAGGAGAGAGATGAGTGGTTGATGACAAGGCTCACTGAGATGGTGTGCTTCAAGTATCATAGGATGCATTTGACAGTCTACCAATGCACTATGGTGGGTCGATGAAGGAATTTGCACACCTTGTTCATTGCAAAGGAGAGATTCGATCGCGTTAATGTCGCATATGCAGCGGTCCAACAATGTTTCGATATAAGGTGGGGTCATCAAGAGGTACACCATCAGATGACGACAAAGAGGAATTTTGTGGGACTGGTGTGGAGATAGGTTTGGAGATGAGCATTTAAGCTTTGTCAAGTAAATTGAGGATATAGCGGCACTGAGATAGAAAGAGACGATCACCGTTGTTATGAACCTCCAATCCAAGAAAATAATGAAGAGGACCTAAGTCTTTGATGGCAAATGTTGGGTGAAGTTGGACCAGTAAGTGATCAATGGCTAGTTGAGAGTTGGATGTAAGGAGTATATCATCCACGTAAACCAAGGCAATAATTGTGACTGAACCCTTATGCAATATGAAGAGAGAGCTGTCACATGTAGAAGCAGTGAACCCCTCTTGAATCTAGGAGTATAGACGAAAAAAACTAGGCCCAAGGAGACTGCTTCAATCCATAGATAGCCTTGTGAAGCTGGAAAACATGGTGTGGATGATCTGGGTCTACAAATCCCAATGATTGAAACATGTATACCTCTTGCGAAGTTCGCCATGAAGAAAGGCATTATGAACATCAAGTTGACAAATGGGCCAGCCACAAGAATGAGCAATGGTGAGAACCGTTATGATGGTGGTGGGCTTCAAAACAGGGATAAAAGTATTGGTGAAGTCAATACCGGGTTGTTGAGTAAACCCCTTGGCTACCAAACGAGCCTTGTATCGATCAAGGGAGCCATCACCTTTCTTTTTAACTTTATAGACCTAGCTACACCCAACAATATTACCATGAGAGGGTGGAGGCACCAAGGTCTAGGTACCATTGTGCAATAAGGCATTGAATTCTTTGGACAAGGCATCAAGCCATTCAGCAAACTTATTAGCTTGAAAGAAGCAACTTGGTTCAGAGAGGGCATCATTATGTTCAACAAGTAATGTGCTAGGTAGGGGATGACGAGTGGTGAGAGCATGTTGGTTGGATCGAACAGCCATATGAGAATAAGGTGGAGGTAGAACAGGTGTAGTGCAATCTAATAATTCCTAGATGGAGTGCATGCCATGTGGCGGTGGTGGTGAACACTTGTCATCAGATGACAGTGAAGAGCCAATAGCCGAAGTAGGATTTGTAGGAGGTGGAGAGGCGAGAGAGGCATCAGTCGTGGTATCCTGTGACATAGTATTAGTAGTAGACTCTTGCAAACACTCATTAGTAACATTAGTATCTAAAGCAAAATCAGATGTAAAAGGGGGTGGAGGTTTGAGTGGAATGGCAACATAAGTATCAGTGGATCATGCAAGAGGTGAAGATGAAGAAGGGAGAGCATAAAGAAATGTTGTTTCATCAAAAGTGACATGGCGAGAAATAAACAAGCGGTTAGAGGATGTATGATAGCATTTATACCCTCTATCATGCGGGTTATAGCCAAGGAAGACACAGGGTTGTGAACGATAATCCAATCTATGCTTATTGTAGGGACGGAGAAGAGGATAGGTGGCCGATGAGCTTTTCAAAGGGAGAAATATGTTGGGCGACTGGTGAGGGAAGGCGATTGATGAGAAAGGTGGCCATTTGTATGGCATCATCCCAAAAATGAAGGGGAAGAGATGCATGGCCTAGTAGTGCAATAGTTGTCTCGATAAGGTGCATGTGCTTCCATTCAAAATGCCCATTTTGTTGGTGGGTGTGAGGACATGAGAGACGTTGTTGGATGCCAAATTCACACAAATGTTTAGTGAGCATGCGATATTCCCCTCCCCAATCACTTTGGAAGGCCTTAATAGTAGAAGAGAACTGATTCTCAACAAGCTTCTTGAACTGCAAAAAGGCAAATGAATACAACGTAATAGCAAAATCCATTGCAAAAAACCATAGGGGTGGGACCCCAAACATTAGAAAAAATAAGATTGAGCGGTGCATTGGAGCATTGTTGAGAATGAGAAAAAGGTAATTGCTTATTTTTTTCCAATTGACAACTCACAAATTGTAAAATATTCATTAGTAGAAGACAAACCATAATGACTAAGGACTCTTTTGACAATAGACAAAGACGGATGCCAAAAATGAGACTCTTTTGACAATAGACAAAGACGGATGCCAAAAATGAGACTCTTTTGACAATAGACAAAGACAGATGCCCAAAATGAGCATGCCACCGAGACATGGACACTTTTTTTTACCAACAAACGTTTGAGGTGATTTATTGGAAGAAATAAACTCAACATCTTGAATGGAAAAAGAATAAGGTAGTTGATAGAGACCATGCATGCTAGGTCCTCATAGAAGCTCCGTCACCGTAGGATCCTTCACAACAAAATGAGAAAGGTGAAATTCAAAAAGCACATTGTTATCATGAGTAAACTGAGAAATGGACAGTAAATTTTTAGAGAGGGAACATGGAGAATATTGTGTAAATGAAAAGTGGAGTTATTATGAGAGAAGCACAAAGAACCAATATGTTGAATACTCAAACATGTACCATCTCCTACACGAACTTGGTCAGTACCAAAGTAGTCTGAGTGTTGCTGAAGGTTGTTGATGTTGGGAGTCTTGTGATTTGTCGCACTAGAGTCAGGATGCCATGTGAGATCATTAGGTGAAGAAGAAGTGGAGGCCTGGTAGGATTGCATGGGAACAGATGCATCAATTTCACCAATATAAGAGATATCAAAATGGCATCGACAGGTCTGAACGACATGTCTAGGCTTCAAGCATAACTGACAAATAATCTTTGGTGTATTACCATTAGAAGGATTAGAAGAATGAGATCTAGAACGACCACCCCTGCCACCGTGATAATCACAACCACCTCGAGAATTGTATCCACCACATGACTAGAAGGTTTGATTCTGATTTGGACGATGTTATTGTGGTCGAAAGGTGACCATATTAGTTGAGAGTAATGGACTAGATGAATCAGTGAAGTGATTCTGCTTCAACCAGATTTCATGACTTATCATAAGTCCATGGAGATATCAACAGAGAGTTCATCGGCATTCATGCGAGTTGTAATAGATGTCATGACGATTCATATTCCGGCCCTAGGCCAGCAAGGAGATAAAGTAAGAGATCTTGTTCTGCTACCAATTCAAAAATAGTAGCCTGACATTTAGCCAAGGATCTGGCATTTTGAACATACTCATTTACCGATTGAGCACCTTTCTTTATAGTTTGTTGTTGACGTCGAAGTTGTAAAATATGAGCCCGAGAAGGAGAACCATACGAATAGGCCAGGGATTTGTAGGTAAATCAACTACTTGTGCAATAACATTTTCATTAAAAAAGGAGATAAGCCAACTTAGAACGAGTTGATCATACCTATGCCAGTTAGAATATGCTGGATTTTGTACCTTTTTTGTGTTATCTATTGGATCATGGATTTCTCTTGGTGGAGTGATAGATTTGTCTACCAAGCCCATCAATTCACAAGAGTTGAGGAGAAGATAGAATTGAGCACACTAGATGTTGTAGTTGTTCCCGTTGAGTTTGATGGGGAGTACCTGAGTTACACTAGGTGTCGATGTTAGATTTGATGAAAAATCAAAGGCTGATGTAGATGCTGCCGAAGGGCTATTAGTGGACATGTTGGTGTTGATGGAAGCCATGAGAACTAAACTTGGATCAACTGGGCGCTTTGATATCATGTAAACACTGATTTAGTAATTGATAGGAATCACACACCCAATGAGCGGAAGCTGTATTTTTTATATAGAGTTACAAGAGTTTGAGTTTTAGTTGAACTGAACATTTACACCAGATAAGGAAACAACTGTATAATCATTAGTAGTTAAGGACTCTTAGGATAAGAGATTGATAATCCAAGAGTTATCTGAGGACTCTTAGGATTTATCCTTCACACTCTGCATCTAGGATGCAGAAAAATTATGCCACGTCATTTTTTTGAAATCCAATAAACTTAACAAAATCCAGACCTTAATGGGGGCATCTAACTCAAAAAAACTTAAACATCCCACCCAAATTTCTCTCTCTCCTATTTCGTTTCTTCCTCTCCCCATGACCTCATCTTTCTCTCTCTCTCTCCTAGAGTCCTAGGACCTCACCCACAATTGTCATTGGCTGCCACTACAACCTCTACTATCTTCTTCTTCTCAACCCCATAGCTAACTAGCACCGCCACTGCAATTGCAACCTTTTCTCTCTCCCTTTTCTTTGACACACCACATTCAGTTATTCAAGTTCTCAAATTATGCTTAAACATCACTAAATATCAAGTTCCACTCCAAATTTAGGTGACCATGAAACTCATGATGAACGCCTTGTAATAAGGAAATCCAAATACCATGCAAAACCAAGACAAACACAAATTGACACAAGAAAGTCCTTTGAGTCCATTAGAAATTTGTCATGTTTATTATTGGTTTACCATTATTTGAGGTGCATCAAGTATTCTTTTCGTTATCTAGCAGGTTCATTACCTTTACTTCAAATATCGTCTTCTCTAACTTTGGTATGGGTGTCATTAGATTTGACACTATATCTTTGTGAAAGTTCACTCAGTATTTATGAATTATCTAAACCTAAAAGATTTAAATCCAATTAATCAGGAAATTCTAAGTGAATGCTAACACTGATATGAATCTTAATGCCAATCCTGCCAAAATGGAGCACTTGGAAGGAAGAGTCATAAAAAATGAATAGGGTTTTGTCACAAAGCATCCCATGAGCAAGCCAGCTAGTACCATTTTGGATCAATCCTTTTCTGTTGAACATCTTTAAATCCAGCCTCTATGAAACACTCATTGTACCATGATAACAGTTTGGAGTGTGGGGAGATTTTGTAATGCTTTCCGTTCTTTTGGTGTATGTTAACACTTGCTCATTCTCTTAAGACAATATTGAATTGAATTGACTAAGAATTGTTGTCCACAAAACACTTTGGTTTGGTATGATTTTGAGTTTTGTTGTCTATTTTATGTGGGAACTTGTTGCCTTTGAGGGGGGTGGACGCAGAACATCAATAGAATACTTAAAAGAAAAGGATGGGAGGAAACTTAAAAGATGGAACTCTAGCAAACATATTACAACAGGAGATGCAAATGTGCTTAAATGTTTTAAGCTTTGGTTGCAGCGATAATGGTTCGCAGTTGCAGTGGCTCCTTCATCAATAAGACCGAGGCGGTGGTTGGAGGGAGAAAGGAGCTCAAGGGGAGGGGAGAGGGGGAAAACGAAATAGGGGAGATAAATATGAGCGGGATTTTAAGTACTTTAACTTTTTGGTGAGTTGCATCCGATGAGTGCCACCGGCAGCTGAGAGTGGCATCCGGTGAGTGTCAATAGCAGCTGTTCATTGATTGAAATGGAGATGGGGAAGAAGGCAAGAAGTAGGATAAGCCAAAAAGTTCCTGTTAACTTGGGGACTTCCATTAAGTTGGATTTTGAAAATTAAAACTGACGTGACAATGTCCTATTGGTGGATGCAGACGATGTGAGCTCCCAAAATGACATTTAAACTCAACTTTTTTCAATCTTAGGATAGATTCCCACGCCAACTTAAGAGATGTTTGTTTCCCTGCCTATCTAGATGTAACTGCCTTCGTTTCTACCGTTTCCCTCACCTGCTTCAACAGTATGGGAGGAGGCAGAGATGTTTGTCTCATTGCCCTTTTAGGCGGATGTTCGACACTTCTCTTCATTGGACTCCTCTATCCTGTAGCATGTTTCCATCTAGACCTTTGTTGGGGAGCCTGATCTTTCTGTCCATCACTCTTTCCACTGCTTTTCTTTTGTTCAGATTCTTTGTTATTGTTTAGACCATTTACAGAACTCTTCAACCTCTCTAGCAATGTTCCATTGGACGAAGAGTTCTGTTCATTTTGTTCAAGAAATTCACCGCGCTAGGCTTCTTGGCAACAATTGTGTTATTGTTCTTTTTCTCCACCTTGGGTTCAGGACTGTCTTCACGAGCTGCACCACCTTTTCCCAATGGAGGGCACGAGCTACGTCTTGGGTTTTGGTTAGAATTCACATTTAAATTCTTGCTGGTAGTAGAGGTTGCCCTTGGCTTGCTTTATATCGATAATGGACTTCTCATCAATCACTATCATTGCTAATGTTCTTGCTGTTGACGGCTTTTGATCTCCTTTCCTCTAGATAACTATCGTGGATGCCTTAGCTGGTATGGAGTTGTGTTTTCGACAAGCAACGATGGGACCTTGATTTAGGTTTTACAAACAATGAATCCATTGGCTCAAAACTCAATTTAGATGGAATAGGAACGGATGGTGGTTGGGGTGGTTCATCAATTGATCTATCCGGTTTTCTAGTATTTCTTCTTGCCATCTCTTTAATGACGAGCTCTCTTAATGCAATGGCAGCGACAAATTTTGAGGAGTTCTTGGCGAAGAAGATGATGGCATTATTGAATAGAAGTAGCAGATCATGGAAGAACTTGCTGCTGCAATTGTTGTACTGCCCTTCTTCTAGTTGGGCCTGCACCAGTTCGAGGTCTACGTATTGCCGCACTAAGCTCGTATACTTGGTCGTATGTTGCAAAGTCAAAAAGTAGTTTATCAACAATTACAAAGTGGTTTCCAAGCATTCTAAGTGGTATTATGGGGTTTTTGAAATCCAAGCCAACCCATACAGAACCCAAAATGACATTTAAACTCAACTTTTTCAATCTTAAAGGGAGAGTGAAAGTGAGACAGAGGGAGAGAGAGGGAGGAGAGAATGAGAGTGGGAAAGAAGAGTTCTGGGTCTGGGAAGAAGAAAGTTGTAGGAAGAGGAGAGTTGAGAGTGGGAGAGACAACGAAAGAGGAGAGAGAGAGGAGGGAGAGCGGGAGAGATCTAAATAGTGAGCCCAACAGGGTCATTTTAGTTTTCACATGTTAATTGGTAATTTCGAAATTAAAAAAAAAGGGATTATAGCCGATAAGGGAAACTTTTGGGCCCCAATATCAATAAGAATAATCTTTTTAATATAATTATTAAAATATGTTAAATTTTTAAAAAAAAAATATCAAATAGGGGCAAAAATACTATTCATCTCCTTCCTCCTTCAAACCATCGAATAAATCTCCCCCAATCCCGATTTCTAGGCTTTAAAAAATATCAAATAGTTCTATTTCTAAATTGCCTGCAAAGAGAGATCTCTGCATCTCATTTGCAAACAAGAGTTCTTGAAGGATCTAAGCGATATGTGGGGTGGGTTGGTAAACCACAGCTCGCCTACAAGGGTCGGACTCATTAGAATCCTTTGTTACAGCAAAACCGACAAAAAAAGAATTGCAAACTCAAGAGAAGTTATGGAAACTCTCTGTAATCTCTCGAGATCTTTCGATGACTGGCAGTACATGAGTATCGACTGCCTTCTGTTTCTTCTCAGGGACCCAGATACGAGGTACAAAGTAATGGAGATGGCAGCTATGCCTCTGGTCGATTTGGTTGAATTGCGAAGTCTCGTGGGAAGATCAAGAGTAGGAGACCCGATCACAGAAGCACTCCTAATGGATTACAAAGAAAACAAATCGAAATTCAAGAACAACAAAAGGGTAGAGGTATTTGAAGAAGAAGAAGGGAGAGAGAGAGAGAGAGAGATTGAGGTGGGAAGATTTGTTTGGTGGTCTGGAGGAAGGAGATGAATAGTGTTTTTGGCCTTATTTAATATTTAAAAAAAATAATTAACCTATTTTAGAAATTATATTAAAAATATTATTTTTATTGATATTAGGGCCTAAAAGTTGCCCTTATCAACTAGAATCCCTTAAAAAATATGGAAAATTGTGATGTGGAATCCAAGTTGGATTACCACCTCATAAGCAAAAGAAAGAAGCTGAGTTGGCGTGAGAATCTGTTCTAAGATTAAAAAAGTTAAATTTAAATGTCATTTTGGCGTGAGAATCTGTTCAGAAATCTGGGCCTATCCGTACTTTTCCCTTAAAACATTTCTTTTTCCGAAAAGAATGGGACGTTGGGAGCTATCATCTCTAAGCTCGCATGATCGTATTCATGCCAAAGGTTACTCGCAGACAGCTAAAGGCGCCACCGGCAACCGAAATCTAAATAGAGAATTCTATATAACCCAAGAAAGAAAAGCGTTTTTTAAGAGAAAAGAAAATACAGAAAATTCTAATGAGCATAACGACCGCCGCGACATTTTGGATCGCAGGACAACATATCGAAGCGTACGAAGATTCCGAAGTGGATCCACTCCGTAGATCAACTAGATCGTTCGTGGTTCGCCCGGTTCGGTTCTATATATAGTCTATTTGAGCTGGGATCAGAGGTAAACCATTTTCGAATTTCGACCAAACAAAAGATTTGTCTTCTTGCTCGACATAAAAAACACGAACATGAACATCTGCTACGATGATCAAAACAGAACTCGCACCATGGTTGGTTTCCGATATGAATCATGATTCATGAATGATGCTTACGCCGTTTCTGGCAAGTGGCAACACAACAGCGATTATAGTATAGTTTTTTTTTTTTTTTTTTGCCTTTCTATTCCTAGAAACTTAGAAAGGTACGTTTGGTTGGGTCGAACCCGTTGTCACAACCCCACGTGGTTAATTGCACGTAGCGCTACGTGCCAATCCGTGCCCACAAAGTTGACACCTCGAAGCAACCTCCTCCGCTTCCGGCTTTGGGGGAGGAAGTAGTACCATTTCCACACGCATCCGCGACCTTTTCCTTCTCAAACTAATTAAACTGTAATCCCCAAGTGATTCAACATTCCAAGCTAAGTAATAATTGATTTCGAAAGCTCCAAGTCATTAAGAACAGAGAGAGACAGACAGAGAGGGAGCACGCTAGACTTGGAGCTTCAAGAAGAATTGAGATACGATTTTGATTCAGAGATGGGTTTCACTGCTACATCTCTACTCCCCACACCTCTGCAATCGTCTCCATCTCTCTCAGAACAGAAGAGCTCGCTCTTCTTCTATGACCACCGCTCCAAGAAGAAAAAATCGAACCGGTCGATTGTTCCGGTATTTCTTCGTCCTGTCTTTCTTCTATTTGGGTGTTATTTTTGCAGTGACTAGTGAGAAATGATGCTTGGTAGGCTTTGGATTGAATTTATGATTCGTTGTGGATTTGTTCAGGTTGCAAGGCTTTTTGGGCCTGCCATCTTCGAAGCATCCAAGCTGAAGGTTTTGTTCTTGGGGGTGGACGAAAAGAAGCACCCCGGTAACCTTCCGAGAGCTTACACGCTTACCCACAGCGATATCACCGCTAAACTTACTCTGGCCATCTCTCATACTATCAATAGCTCCCAGGTAACCCAGTTCTACACAAATCCAGATGTAAACTGTGGTGCCTTTTTTTCTTCTTCTAGTTAGAAACTTCAAATATTTGAATTTTAGTTATTAAGAAAATCATGGGTCTTTGTTTGTTTTAACCAGAAAAAAAGTTGAAAGTTGATAAAAGGAGGAAAACAGGGGAGTTTGTTATTTGAATCTTTTTGAATGGTTTCATTTCTTCTTTAGATGAAGAAATTGAAAGATCTAATTCGAGTGGTTTGATGGAACAAATTAACTGACAAGAAAAGATTCTATATATGCAGTTACAGGGGTGGTACAACAAGTTACAGAGAGACGAAGTGGTTGCAGAGTGGAAGAAAGTGAAAGGGAAGATGTCCCTCCACGTTCACTGCCACATAAGTGGGGGACACTTCCTCTTAGATCTCTGTGCAAAGCTTAGATACTACATCTTCTCCAAAGAGCTCCCTGTGGTACATACTATATTATTCACAACTTGTTCCCTCACCACTCACCAGTAACCCATCTGTTTAATGTTTATTCCTAACTAATTCTGTTAAAATGATCTCATTAATGGTTAAACAGGTACTGAAGGCCTTTGTTCATGGAGATGGGAATCTCTTCAACAATTATCCAGAGTTGAAGGAAGCACTGGTCTGGGTTTATTTTCACTCGAACATTCCAGAATTCAACCGGGTAGAATGTTGGGGTCCACTTGAAGATGCAGCTGCACCTTCCTACGGTGGTGGTAGCCATGATCATCAGATCTCTTCTTCCAGAGAACAAAACAGAAACTGGACTAGGCCAGAGGCCTGCCCTGGTAGCTGCGCCTGTTGCTTCCCTCTCACGAGTTTAATCCCATGGTCCCAAGATTTTAGAGAGGAGAGCCATGAGAATCAACCAACCCTGCAACAACAAGTAATGGATTGAGGGAGGGAGGTGTTTGGGCTCTTTAGCTATTGATCTAAAGCCTAAGAACACTTGATGTTCTTTTCTGTAAATATAAGTAGTACATACAAACTCAACCCTGAAAGCACCAAAGATGGTAAGACAAAATGGGTTGGGCCTCAACTCACCTCAGCTTTAAATTAAATCCCAACCATTTGGGTAAGGGGGTCGGGAACATTCTTTTTCTTTTCTTTTCTTTTTTTTTCTGGTATTTTTTCTTCTTTCTGTAACATTTAGTCTTCCTTCTTCTTTGGCCATGTCTGGTATTGGGAAGGAATATTTGGTGTACCACATGTCAATTTGATTAGTAAATGTGTAGATGTTAAATTAATATGTATGTGTTTTGCTTGTGGTTGCTTAGTGCAAGACTGCTATATATTTGTAGACTGGTCGGTCAGTTGAGTTGAGGAGGTTTCAAAGTGAAGTTGGTCAGGCCTTGTAGACTTGCGATCTGGTCGGTCACTGTTCAGGCTCATTACCGTCCATGGTGGGGGCTGACTTGTAGCCTGAAAGCCGGAGCTTAATTTGTGATCAGGCCACAGCTGGGGTGTGGTTGAATCAACGAGACGAGAGATCTTTCTATGTTTAATCACATCCACCATCCACCATCCACCATTATTGCTCTAGTGGTAGAGACGTATGGTTTTCCACTTTTCCTACTTGTGTAAATAGAAATCTAATGTTTTTTGACTACGGACTACGGAGTACTATGGAGACAAGTAGCGGCGTGAGCACGACTGGAACTGGGCTTTCATTTTTTTTTTTTTTTTGAAAGAACTGGGCTTTCAATTTGGGTGAGTTGGGTTTGACACCTGACATCGGCTT
This sequence comes from Nelumbo nucifera, assembly GCF_055504915.1. Lineage (NCBI taxonomy): Eukaryota > Viridiplantae > Streptophyta > Magnoliopsida > Proteales > Nelumbonaceae > Nelumbo > Nelumbo nucifera. The sequence continues at coordinate 189,928,563 of NC_142649.1, forward strand.
TTGGCCAGTTCCTGTTACTTGGTCAAGCAAACTACTTAGCTTGCCTATTTTCCTTGAGTCGGAAGGTTCGTTCACATGTTGAGTGTTGATTCCTCAAGTGGGAAGATGCAAGCTAGGGTAGCAGTGTGTTGGGTCCCGCATTATATTAAGGCCTCGTTTACTTTTGGGTAAGTTATTTATTTGGATAAATATATTTATTTATATTATTATTAAAAGAGGTATTTTTATTAACTTTTTCATGATGAGAAAGTTAATTTATCCAAAATAAATTTTTCCCATTTTTCATATAAATCCAAAAAAGGAACATTAATGGGATTTACAATTCCACTGACCAACATTCTCTCCTTTCAAAATCCCAAAAACAAACGCCTCTTGAGGATTCTTTCATTTTCTAAGAAGTGGGGGTGGATAAGTTGGTGGATACTATAGAAAAGAAATGAATTTGTGTTTGTATTTCCGTATTAATGAATCCTGTGAGAAAAAAAATGATTTTCCATCAATTTATTTGGACAAATAATACCCTTTTCATGCTTGGATTCTTTTATCGTACAAAATGCAAATTACTGTATTTTGTATTGTATTATATTATATATATTTATACTGTACATATTTGCATTTATAATTCTTTCAATTGAGCCCATACAACCAAAATTGCTAATACGCAATGATTGTACAATGTTAACTGCTGAAATAATATTATCTGAATAAATGTTTTATCAGATAAATGATTTACCAAAACGAGGAAGATGATCCTACTAACTTCATCACATGGCCCACCGTGATACTTGAAAACTAGAAAACCCTATAGAATTAATCAAATAAGTGAACTTCAATCCATCTCTGAAATCTGAAATTACAGTTCCCTCCTAGTCTACTCTTATAGTTAAGTGCAATTTCTCTCTCATTAATTAGTTAATTATTCTTGTAATTAATGCATAATTTTAAATTTAAATTTAAATTTTAGCTTCTAATTGAAAATCTCTTCTCATTAATTTCGATAATTAATAACCCTCTTTCTCATTAAATTAATTTTGTTAGTATAAAGCTACAAACTTGACAATAGCAATCATTGAACCTTAAACATTAAGCTTTAACAACTAGAGATTCACCACTAAGCCACACCGGTTTGCTTGTTATAGGTTTATGCATTTTTATTTTTAAATAAATTTTCTCTTTTTCTTAGTGTATGCTCATCAATAAATGTTAGAATTAATTATTAAAATTTATGTATTAATAAATATAAAGATAAATTAAATTGATTGTTTTAAAACTAATATATATCAATATAAATTTTAGTTTTTTTTTTATGTTTTTTAACATTTTAGTTATTCCATTGTTTGCAAATAGTTACTAAGTGTGCTCCGATATCTTGAATTTTATATAGACCATTAAATTACAGTTTTTTTTACTTATAAATAACTTATTTATAATCATATAAAACTTGTAACTATCTTTATTAATATATTTTTAGGATTTATTTGAGTTTTTTAGCATATTTATGCGTATCTTGATTTTTTTCCGTATTTATATGTATCCAAAATGTATCCCGACACGTCTCTTAAAATCATCTTTCCGATATACCTTACATTTCAAATACTTTAAACCTTGCTAGTAGCCAGCCCCCTATAAACCGCATCCTGCCTGTAAATTTGTGATCAATCTATGAGCAGGATTCATGTAACCTGTACGGTAGGGGTCAGATTTCTGAGGTGGACTGAACTATAAAAACCCCTGTTATTTCTTCCACTCATTACCGACGAATGAAAAAAAAAGTGGAAATTAATTCGAAGAATACAGAAAAAGTTGGAAGGTTCATGCTTGATCGATTAGTTTCAGTTCCAACCAATCTCCAGAAAATAAATGAAGTTTTAAAGTCAAAGATGTCACTTTGAAATGATTCTAGCTGTCGTTTTTGCATTTTTTTTAAGTCATTGGAATTGGACCAGGACCACCACATTTCAATGAAATCATTTCCAGTTTTTCTTAAATCTACAAGTAAATTTGTTGTGGCTTAGTGGATTGAGAAGGCTATTCCATTTTCAGGTCCGTCGTAAGGAATTTAGTGCAGGTCATTTTATTTCATTCTCGCTCTACTACTAGAGACTAGAGAGACACCATTTTACTAGAAATCAAATTAGAAAATTACTAATTTTCAAATTCTTTTCGCAATATCGCTTATACCTAAATAAACCCTAAAGCATCAAATAATTGGGCTTGATCATGGGTTGGGCAGTCCCTTAACAATCAAGCGATCCAGTGGCAGATGCACCAGTTTGAGCCCATGTCCTTCATGGGTGGACCCACTCTGCATCTGCTACAAGCCTACAAACAATGGATGCAACGTTACCAAAAAAGAGTGAACACATACACGCTAGTGATCCGTAAATATAGGGTGTGGGTCCCAGGTAGATTGGTTACTACTTAGTCCATTTTATGTGTTTGTACACGACTCTGTCTTTACCAGATTTCGACCGACCTGAATAGGACCGCCATTTTGGTAAGAAAAGTTAACATGACGATGACATTTTTTTATCAAGCATACATTGGGCTGGTCCTATAGTCATCTGAGCCCAGCTCTCTCTCCTGGGCTTGCATTGCAAATTCAGCCCATGTACTAAGCTATGCCAGCTCACATATTTGAGGCGTACGTTGGTTAAGGAAATACACACTTTTAGGGCTGATAGACCATGAATAGGGGTGTCAATGGATCGAGTTTGGATTGGACCCCATCCGAACCATAACCATTTTGATCAATTTGGACGGCCCAAAGTGTTACATCGGACTGGACTGGTCCAAAATTTGATTGTCTGGTAAATTAGTGGACCAAAACAGATTAGCCCAAATACCCATTGATCCGTTCAATTGTCCATTATCTCCCTCTGTTTCTGTCGAAGCATATGAGAGAGGGTTATCTCTAGCAATGATTTCATAGGTTGTGTTTGGTTTAAAGGAAAAAGTAGGAAAAGGAAGGGAAATGTAAGAAAACTTTTACAAACCTTCTACAGCTTTCCCTTTCTTTTCCTTCAAACCAAAGATTGTCTTCTCTCTCTCCCCCCCCCCCCCCCCCCCCCCCGAAGTCAGCAACGATCTCTCTCTTTCTATGTTACATAGGATTTATCTCCGGCAATGATTTCAGTCCGAGGTGCTCTCTCTCTCTCTTCCATCCCTCCCTCTGGCAGAGTGTTTCTAGACGATCTCTTCTTTAATCACGAATGGCATATTACAGAGCAATCCCAGAAGTTGGTAAGACTAATTGATTATTCCTTTTTTTTTTCTCTCTCTTTTGCAACTGAAACAATCATTGAATCCCAATTTTCACTACAATTCGTCTTTCTTAATCTTTTAAGATTCAATGCATCTGGTTTTATGAGGAGGTCACCACAATTCGTCTTTCTTAATCTTTTAAGATTCAATGCATCTGGTTTTATGAGGAGGAATTTATTGTAGAAGTTTTGGATTTCATTGAAAAGTATGGTCTATTGTGATTTGCGGAATTTTATTTTCTTTTAATATTTTTATTTTCTATTTTGATAAATTTTTATATTTTGTGAAAATTTTAATCAATGTTTTAAAAACTCAGGCAGAATTGGAATCGCTTTGGCCACTGGCTATTGGGTCAGCGGTTCGACCATTTATTTGAATGGACAACCTGTTCCAATCTAAAAAAAATGACCAAAAGTCATTATTTGAGTTAAATGGGTTGACGGTTCAACCGCTTGGGTCAATGGGTTGTTGACCAAGCAATGGTTTTTTCGCCAAGAAACAACGAATTAAGGGTGAAATAGTACCAGTTGCCTTGTCCAACCATCTGGGTCAGTGACAGCTCAAAAACCATGGTTTTAATATATTTCTATAAGTTTTTTATTTTAAAATTTTATATAATTTTTTTATGTTTCATTCGATTTGGACTGAATTGGACCCGATCCGGTCCATTTGCATTTAATTGGATAGAATTGCAACATGTGTTGTAGTCTTTTATATATTCTTTGGATTTTCATGTTATTTTGGTGTTTGATTCAATTTGGATTGGATTGGACCCAATCCGATCCATTTGCATTTTAATTGGACTGGATTAGATTGCAAAAGGTGTTGTAGTTTTTTCATATATTTTTTCTGAATTTCTCATGTTACTTTGGTGTTTGATTCAATTGGGGTTGGATTGGACCCAATCTGGTCCATTTGCATTTTAATTGGATTGGATTGAATTGCAAAAGGTGTTATAGTTTTTTTATATATTTTTTCTGGATTTCTCATGTTATTTTGGTGTTTGATTTAATTTGGATTGGATTGGACCCAATCTGATCCATTTGCATTTTAATTAGATTGGATTGGATTGCAACAGGTGTTGCAGTTTTTTAATATATTTTTCTGGATTTTTCATGTTATTTTGGTATTTGATTCAATTTGGATTGGATTGGATCCAATCCAGTCTATTTGCATTTTATTAGGACTGGATTAGATTGCAGCAGGTGTTGTAGTTTTTTTATATATTTTTTTGGATTTCTCATATTATTTTGGTATTTGATTTGAGTGGACCTGTGAACATCAGAAAAACCGGTTCACTTGCCACCTGGGCAAGGATGGAGTCGCCACCCATCAAGTTAGGAGATGGAGGTGATGGGTCCTCTGGGAAATGATTTTCTAAGACATTTTGTTTTAATAATGACTCCAAAGCCCAAGGCACCGGTCTAACCAGTCTAGGTAAGGGGTTAAGCACCCCTCTCCCAGGTCCAATAGGTGGGGCCCACATGGTATCCCATGACAAGAAAGCAAAACACAGGAATGAAATATCTAACTAATCTGAATCAGTCAGGAACAAACCATGTTAAAGAGAATAAACCGAAAGACTAGAAAAACACAGCTAATCAATTCTAGAGAAGTTACATATTAACTATTATTCTAGCTAATGAAATTAATTGGAAGAAAATCCTTCAACCAGGACTGAAATAATATAAAAGATAACTAATGAACGCAGCATCAAAATACAAAACAGAAATATAAGAAGAAGAACACGAAAGAAATGAACACGGAAAGATGATCAGTACGAAGATGGAAAAACTAAAAATAGTCATGCGAATAACTTGCTACTTGATCATCTTCTTTGCATGATATGAAAGCTGCCGAAGAGAATGCACAACTAGAAACTATCTAAAAAAGAAATAAATAACAGATCAATTAAACCTGCTACTAAGTAGCCTGAAAAACGCATAAGAAAGGCAATGATTAAGCATGCAGCAAAATAATGGCAAAAATTTAAAGATAAAAAGATAACAAAGATTCGGTAAATGCGTCAGAAAAATAAAAGAAAACAAAAGAAAATAAAAGAAAGTAAGGAAAGATGAACACAAAAGTGGAGTAACCATCTAACACTGTGATTTAAACTTAATATAGCATCAAAGTAATTTAAAATAACACAGAGACGGAATAAGAAAATTAAAACTAACAGATGAGCGAATAGCTAACAAAAACTATTAGAATGGATGAGAGAAGAAATTATCAGAAATAGAGAAAAGACTATCAAAAACTATCGGAAATAGAAAAAGACTATCAGGAACAAGGAATTAACAGAGGAACAGAACTAAATTAGAACCAACAAAGAATCAGCTTCTCCTTTCCCTCATTCTTCGACCATGCATAGATAAGAAGCCAGAATATGAAAATGAAAGCATGAGAGCAGCGAGAACAAGTTGAGGGAAGATTACCTACTCACACTTGCTCCCAAAATGTAGTCGGTGGAGTTAGATTCCTTGGTGGGGCGAAGAATGATTTACTTCCAGATTTCAGTGAAACCTGGGTTGTTTGGCCAAGTTGAGATCGACGTTGCAGGTGCTCTGTTCAAACGCAAGTGTACTCTGGTTGGGTTTGATGGTCGATGCAGGAGAAGGGGAAAAGAGGAAAGAGAGGGAAGACGGAGAAAGGAAAGGGAAGAAGGAAGGGTGCCGAGCAAAAATGCACACAAAGAAGGTTCTCTTGCCTGCTCCCCTTAGGTTAAATGAGGCGTCATTTTGCTTTTATATTAGGACATGGGCCATTTTGTAATTTTGAAGAAAATGAAGGGGTTTTGGTAATTTTCAGCAAGTTGGGTTGAACCGGGTCCAGAGATTGAACTGGATTCTTCTGTCAATGATGGGTGGTTCTGGGTCAAGAATGGAGGGTTGAGATGGGTCTGATGGTTGAGAAGGGTTTTGATGCGTAGGCTAACATGATTGAACAAAATGAAATCTTTTTTTATTGAAGGGTTAACGAGGGAATTTTTGACTAAAATTTTGTAGGGTGGGGTTTTCAGACATTCTGTGTTGATTGGTGGGGACAGATTGGCCCGACTAGGTCTGGATCAGGCAGATCTAGAAAGGGTTTGATTCGGCTAATCTAGAGCCTTGGAATGGGATCTATGTTCGACGAAGGAAAAAATAAAGGCAGTTTTTGGTGAAAATTCTCGAGGTAGGGTTTTTTGGTATTCTGGGGTGATTAGAATGGCTTGATTGGTTTAGATTTGTTCGGATCAAGTGGATATGGGTTGTGGGTGGAGGAACGGTCGAAATGAAATCTTTGTTTGATGGATGGGTGAGCGAAGGAATCTTGAGTTAAAATTTCATGGGTAGGTGTTTTAGGATGTTCCGGGTCTGATGGTTGTGCCTGATCTAATGGTTGAGGTGTAAGTGAGGGTCGATCGGGGCCATCAGATAGGTATTGGGTAGGTTTAACGGTAGATTTGAGAGCTCTCAGGGTGAAATTTGGATTATTTGGGTTTTTGGGTGTTTTGGAGAGGTCGAAAGGGTCTGATCAGGTGTTTGGGTTGAATTGGAGGTTCAAGCAGTGGGCTGAGCAAAAATCGAGTGCTGATAGGACCCAATCTGGTCCATTTGCATTTTATTTGGATCGGATTAGACTTGGTTTGTATGGATTGAACTGGATTTGGTCTAATCTATTTATAAATGGACCAATATTAGATTAGACCGGATTGGACCAAATCCAGTCGAATTAACAGCCCTAGTCATGAACATGATGCACCCCCTAAGGACACATAACATATTGGGGGGGAGATTCTACCAACTATAGGAGCAACGATATTCAAGTAGAGATTGTATAAAGTTTTTTTTTTTTTTTCTAGGGATATAGGCAAACCATAGCTTTAAATCTTGTTTGCGTATAGGTGCTTTCTCATTTGTGTGGTTTTATCATTAACACCTCTCTTTCCTTAGAAGCTACTAGTTGATTTTAGTTTTTATTGACAGACCTATTTCTCAATAATATGCTGCTCACTTTCCTACGCGCTAATAGTTATCATACTTTGCGTTGCATAGGATGCCAATAAACCTAGCTAATAGGTCATGACTCGTGTATATTATAACCCTAATGGAAAAGTTCTTTGTCTACTGCTTGGGAGTTGGTTATAGGGACCATGACTCGGTTATTGATTGGGATAAGAATGTTTGGTATAGAGGGTTCCTCACCAAATCCGTCTCAATATATTGTTGGTCGTGTGAAACATTGGTGAAGTGTGTGTAAAAAGGATTCCCAAATCCAAAATCTTATGCGTATAGTCCCATCTATCATTTGGATTGAGAGTCTGAGAGATGCAAATGATCCCAACTCCTAAAGTGTTTCAAGGTGGGGATCCTCATCCCATCCTCTGATTAACAAAGTAAAAAAGGGTTGGCTGAGATGAATGCTTTACAACAAGATCCTAAAACCAAATGATCCCAACTCCTTAGTGCTTCAGTATCTTAACATCCCCACTAACGCATTAAAAAGAAAGAAAATCATGTGGGTTTCTTGGAAATTCTCTATTTTATTTGAATTTAAGTTAAATGTGGATTGGGGCTACTAGTGGTAACTTGGGACCCAGTGGTGGTGGAGGTGTAATTAGAAAGGCTGATGACTGTTTGTTGTTGGATTTTTCAAATTCTTATGGCTATGCTACCTCACTTCAAGTAGAATTCCTTGCTCTGTTGGATGGTCTACGGCATTGCCGCAATAATGAATTAGGTAGAAAGCAACAATTCAAGTCTAGTTTGCATAATGAATGACAAGCTTCCCCTGGTCGATTTTTTATACATTGAAGACAATTAAAACAACGCTTATTGGTATGAATATTGTTTTTATGCACACTCTAAGTGAGGAATCATTGTGCCAACTATCTTGCTAATAATGGTGCTGAGGAAAACAGATTTATCTTATTGATTGAACATTGTCTCTCACCCTCCTAAATCTCTCATTATTCTATGTCGAGAAGATTATATCAATGCTCTTATATTGTATTTGGATTTTTTATTATAGTTGTTGGGCTTGGGCTGAGTTTGTGAGGAGAGTTGTAATTCTCTTGGGTGTGGGGTAAGGCAGGCTATGTCCTCCCTTATTATTTTTTATTTAGGGGTGTTTTGTAGTGTGGATGAGAGATTGGTAGGTGTAGATGGGTTCATATCACACCACTGTTGCAATGACCAATCTACACCACACTACAATATACAACTGTCCTAAACCGTGGACAGGCTTTGTGGACTAATCCAGTCCATACCCACAATGGCGTTATGTAGGCGTGGTCCACACCTTTTGATTCTATGCATTTCATATATAGTTTATGAAGTAATCTATATAATCGATTATAAATGTTTAATTTTTACAGTTTATATGATAAATAAATTGGAAAAAGGAAATTAGCAATTGAATATTAACAAAAAAATATTAATTTTAACAAAAATGGTAATAATTAAAAAAATAAAAATTTTTATTTTATTGATAAAAATATTAAAAATTTATATTTAAACAAATGAAATAATAAATTATTACAAAATAAGCATAGCATCAAACTATTTATACAAATTAATAATCCATTGAATCCCGTATTATTTGGTGAAAAGAAAAACATAACATACTCAAATGGAAAAAAAAAAAAAAACACAAATCCAAGAGTAGAGTTTCGGCAAAAAGTGTTAGTTCAAGTTGCAGCTGGGGTGAACATTCATTGGTGGAGAAGAATGCCCAGATGAATGTTTTGTTTATTAACTAATGCCAAAAGTAGAAAAACATGAGAGAGATAAAGGAGAAAGAGAGAGGTGACATACCGGTTGATAGGGCAAGTCCGTAGGGAGAATCGTCTTCTTCCCTTTGCGATGGAGCCCAACGGCAGAGAAGAGCTTCGGCGATGAAAAATGCCTCGATGAATGTTCAATAGTAAAATGTTGGGTAAAAAATGAGGCATGTGATACATATTATCAATAAAAATTTGTATAGTAATTGAGGATTGAATTCAACCACGATAAAAAAGTGTTGACGAGATACTGAGCTGAGCTGTGGACAGGGTCGGTACACAATATATTGTGGATCAGTCTCGTTCACACCAAACTAAACTCTGTATTCATCCTGTAGTGTGGACCAAAGCGGTCCATGCACAAGATGAACATGCTTCCGAACACTATCTTAATTTTTAAATTTAAGGTGGCCGCCCCTCGAGGAGTATTGACTTCTCAACTCATCATAGCCGCATCCATCCCACAAGTGAATGATATCAACTTCCAAGGATTATTTTGGCAACCAGTCTCGTTCACACCAACCAATTTTGGAATAGCTTTGAAGAAGCTATTGATAAAGGCTTCTACTGACCAATTTTGGCTTCCAGGACTTTTTCACCAAACGTTGCTTATAGTTATAAGCTTTTCTGGTGGGCTCCACCGTGCAAAGCCATAAGCAACGTTGTGTAAGCCCTCTTAAATGGTCACTGGGCTGTTCATTAGCTTAAAACTAAAGGCCTCGCCGACAGGCCCTTAATTTTAAGTTGAGTTCCATTTTGTATTGCTGGTGGGGTGCTTCCCAAGCCCATTGTATCATTTTCGCTTTTTGTTTATTCTGTGCAGGTTAAAGTTCAGGCAAAGGTTTTTTCTATTGTGCAAATATGTCGGATATTTGCTTACATTTTGAATGATTCAATTACATGGTATGGTAGGGAGAGGCAGTGGACCAATATGATGGTTGTGAAAAGAGCGGCCTGAGCATTTATGTCCCGTTTAATTGTGAGGGCTGAAAGCATTGGTTGAGCTGCTTTTAGTGAACAGCTTTGGAAGAATCACTAAAAAAGCTAGAGCGGAAAGCCACGCTTTTGGCTTTCAGACAATCATATTAACACCATCTGGGGTTTTCACAAAACATGGTTTATAACAATCTAAGTGAGGCCCACTTCACAAAGTCAGAAGCTGCTGCATGAAAGCCCTCTGTGCAGAGATTCAGCTTTGACTGGACTGCTTTGAAGAGGCTATCAAAACAAGCTTCAAGCCAATATTTTGGCTGAATAAAAGTGTATATAGCCTTTTCATGTTTTCCACCAAACAAAGCTGGTAGTAGAGGTGCAAATAAATCAGATCATAATTCGATTTTATTTGGTCGAATTTGGATCACCCCTAATCGGATATTTGGATTGGATCGATCAATCAGAAATTGGATCAGATTCAGATCACCCTTATTCGATCCGATATATATTATATATTTATAAATATAAACATATATAATATATATATATATAGATGTTATTTATTTATTTATAACTATATTTTTTATATTATATTTTTATAAATTTGTTATATTATTTATTTTTTATAAAAACATGTATATATATGACGAAAATAATTAAAAAATACTTGTAGTTTTGTTTTAACTTTATTTAAATTACTATATTTTAATTTTCTTTTAATAATTTATTAAATTTTAAAGAAAACAAGTTGGATCAGATCAGATCAGATCCAAAGATCTGACTTATCGATAGGATTTAAATTCAAATCGAGTCCTATCAAATCCAATCGAATCTTCAGATCCGACATAAACAGTGTCGAATCGCATTTGAATTATCTTGATTCGAATCCGATCCAATCTGTTTGCATCTCTAACTGATAGGCTGCCTGTGTGAGACCCACCTAACAAAGCCACAAAGCCCGCTGCTGCATGAAAGCCCTTCCAAACGGATACTGAATAATAATAATAATTGATTAACAATAATCTTAGAGTAATATTCAAGTTATATAGCTCATCCAAGGAGTTAGGACCACTCTACACAGTACGCAAGTAAATTTGGAATCAATATAAATTTGTAATTAACTTGCAAATTATATTTTAGTTTAACTAATTAATGTAGGCCTAGCATTTAGGTTAGCCTCAGCAGCCGTTGCTAATAATAGAGATCTACTCCTACTCCTAGTAGTAAGAGGCTGACCTTGCAACTTAAAAAACAAAACTATTTTAAAAGGTCAAAAAAAAGGCCAGCTGGTGGTTTAGACCAGATCGTAGCCCTACCCCGGCCACAGTAAAATAATTAAATACTTACAAACCTTAGAATGCCTGAGAAGCTTCGGCAGAGATTTCTTTGTACTCAGTACTCAGAGCTATGAGATGCATATATAGATATGCTCCCAAAGTCTAAATTTGTCGGGTGGGGGACTTTTGCTACACAAATCAGGCATGAGTCATGAGTGTTTGTGTTCCCTTTTGCTTTGTCTTTTGCAAGCATAAATGATATTTGGACGAGGATTGAGGCTTGTCAAGCACAAATTTGCGCCTTAATCATGGTTCCTTGCCCCGAGTCCCCGACCTTTGTTCCATTAGAAAATTGTGATTATCGGCTGTTGGTCGTAGATGGGGACAAAGATTTGAGAGGGATTTTTGTCCTTCTTCGTTTCTTTCCTTCTTTTTATGGAGAATCATTGTGACTGTCTCAAATAGCCGTTAAGGTGTAATTAATGAAGAGCAATTGTAGTCAAATCAATCTGTCAACAAGATTGACAATGAGATTGGAAATTAGAGATTGACAAGCTTTGAGATTCAATATTGGGTCCAAGGACAAACTGGAGAATTACAATGAAGGCTTGGGCTTTGGGCTTAGGCCTTGGTTTTGCATAAATTTGGTAATCCCTTGCAACATAATTACATATATATGTCTTTACTCTGTACATGGTTTGACTGAAAATAAGATAAAAAAAATATATGGAAAGTTGTTAAGAAATTTCACAGATTTTATTAACAAATCTGTTTCTCTCTTATTTTCTAAAGCTTTGAAAATAATGAAAAATATTGACCAACAATTTCATAAATAATTTCAACATCTCTATGCCCAAACCAAGGGGGTGTTTGACAATATGATTGGTTTTGTTTTTCAAAAACAGCTGCATCAGCAAAATCAATCCATGTCTTCACATTCTGCAATATGTTAGGGTTTCGTTGGTTGTTAGAAAAGGAAATCTGTTGCATGAAGAGAAAATTAAAAAAAAAAAGTTTATCTAGTATGTGTTTGGTTCTCAAGAATAATATAATAAAATGTAAAGAAATGTTGTGGGTTTCATGAAATGGAACTGGATTATGATTTTTATGTTAAGACTACAATATTTAGTTAAGTTTATACTATGTACGTACTGGGTTTTGGTACAATAGTTTGTTGTATAAGATAAGTAAGGGTGTCGATGGACCGGTTTTGGATTGGACTCCATCCAGTCCAAAATCAATTTGGATGGATTGGACGGACCAACAAGACATATTGGATTGGACAAATCCGGTCCAAAATATTTATTAGATTGGATTGGATCTGATCCGTTCATAACAAATTTATATTGGATTGAGTTATTAAGTCAATATCTGGTCCATTGATATAAGATAAGAATATATGTGTCAATGGACCGGGTTTGGGTTGAAACCAATCTAAATCAAAATGAATTTGAACAGATTGGATGGTTCAAACATTGAATTGGATTGGTCTAAATTAGTCCAAAACATTCATTTGATTGAATTGGATCTGGTCCATTTATAATGGATTCACATTGAACTGGATCGAATTGGACCAAATCCGGTCCAATTGACACCCAATAAGGATATTCTAACCATTAAATGCATTAGAAGGAAAAATTCTCATATTTCCTAAAGGACTACTATTTATATTTATGTAGGAATTCAAGAAAACAATATTGAAGCTCTATATATAGGACCTGTAGAAAAGATCAATCTTCCACTAATCATACTCCCTATTTCTTCTGCTATAATCAAAGATTCTTGCTCATGACTGCCAAAAACTTCAAGGCTAGGGAGAACAGCTTTTAAAGTTTTATAAAGGCTTTCAGAAATCTTATTAAATTAGGGTTTTGTTTATAATAACAACCCAATGTGCTTACTTCAAAAAAAAAAAAAAAACTGATTTTTTTGGAGAAGAAAGTTTTATTTACTTTAGAACATAGTAGGCCCCGCACATGTGAGAACAACAAATAAATGGAACCCACATGTGAACCAACAAACAAGATCCATATATGGGACAAAGGGATTGGAGCCCACATGTGGGACTAATGTATGTTGACCAACAGAGTCAGGATCTGCTAGTAACAAAGAACCCGAGGCACAGCATAGATTTGTGCCACCTGTCTGAAATTTGAGAGTTTTCAAAAATTATTAATGTGAACAGATGGCACAAAACCAATGATATTAATACTAACATTGTTTGTTACTAGCAGATCCACTCTCACATGTGAGACCCATAGGTGGATCCTTGAAGGTGGGGCACGCTTATGTGTGACTCATTTTCCAATTACAGACTTTCTTTTCTCCAATCAAACGAAGATGAATAGAAGTAAGTAAATTCTAAACCCATTAATTATTTTACTCTCCAAATTTTACTACATAGAGGTAAAGTGAGATTTTACTTTGGAACAAAGGGAATCTTTATCAAGTTTTATTTTACTGCCATTGTGTACAATTCTAGAATAATACTGCTAGTGCTAACTGAGCGATTTGTAACAGCTACAGTAAGAACCTCATTGTGAGGCTAGCATTTCTCTCTATTATTTTCTGTTCTGAAGTCACCTTTTCTAAGCAATCAAACAAACTCTTAACTGACTTAGAATCTCCATGATCAAATGTTAGTTCATGCCTTCATGGGAAGCTTCACACAGAGGGAAAGGATGGGGGGGGGACCAGACTCATTTGTTCTTTACTCTTTATCAGGTTATCTTTTGGTGTAATTAAGCATTGTTTTCAAGTAATGATATGGCTTTTTCTCTTCTATGTTCTTACTCTTTCAGGTTATTCTTTCACTCATCCGCTTTGAAAGTAGTGATTAAAGAGTAAAAAAAAAAAAAGAAAAGAAAAATCAGTCCATGTGGAAGAGTGAAGACACTAGACAGTCGTTCCCAATAACCCACTCTATCAAAGCACCAGGGCAGACGCTCCTCCTCTCTGGAGACATTGTCTCCTTATTTTAGCCATCAAAGTTACCAAAATAAAGAAGAATTCAAAGAGAGAGAGAGAGAGAGAGAGAGAGAGAGAGAGCATCTGGCAGTGTACGGGTACATTTTGGATGTTGATCATAATTCATAATAAGACTCCTTCTTCCACTGCTGTTTAGTTTAGTTTAGAGTGGATGGATGGATACATGCAGTTATAAAAGCCAACATATCCATATATACATATATTAGCTCATCATCTCATGTCATTAACATTTACCCGCCGAAGTTAAACTTCTTTAAAATTTGAAATAGTAGAGTTGTCTTTTTATTAATGTTTCTTGCCTTTTATTTTTATATACATGGGTATTCTTTTGTTAAGAGAATCTGCAACCATTCACGCAAAATGATGAAGCAGCTGGAGCCCCCACTGACTCAGATTCACCACCAAGGACAAAGAATGGAAACTGAGGCGTGTTGTGTTCTCCTCGAACACATGCTTCAATGCCCATATATATATATATATATAATAGCCTTTGCTAGCTCAATCATGATATACTACTTACTAGCTATCTGATGGGTACAGCAGCTTCCTTGTTTCTCTTGATGCTCCGTAAAGGATCTCGATCGGTTCTTGTTCATTTGGCCATGGCCATCATCCATCATCCATGCCTCACCCCATTTGAAAGTTGAAACAGCAGCTCTCATCTTATAGCTTAATTCATCCATTTCTCTCACAGAACACTACTGCATAGTTAACCCATTTCTCTAGTACTTGGGTTGAGATGATGGCGTCCTTCCTCCTGCAGTACTCGTACTGGGGGTAGGGTACTAATCAGATCTAGGCCATCAGTTGGCCCTCGAGATCCACAGCACATACAAGATTTTCTCTTACAATTGTCTACCCAAACTACTGTTTCTGTTTGTAGCCTTGTAGGCCCAATTAAAGGGTGGTTGGAGTTGTTTGAATCTACTTGATCAACATCGTTTTTCTTTTTCCAAATTCTTGTATTACAAAATACACAGGCATTAGATTTGGTTGAATCACTCCCAGATGAAAAGCCAAGCAATTTTAGCCCCTGCTAGAACAAAAAAAAAAAAAAAGATATGTTACAAGTTAAAAGGGCCAAAAGAACTTAAAAGACAGAAGCATTAGGTGAAAGTAATATCAAATGATTCAAGTGCCCATAATTTATGGATATGACACTGAACAAAACGAAATGACAAAACAGGATTCATATAGCCAACCCCATATGATGATGATGATAATCCGTGTTCATGGCGCATAAGATGAATCCATGCTTTTTTATTGTGAATGGGAAGCTTCTATATTTTGTAGATTTGAACTCTCTGTAGGTGATTTTGAAATGAGCCAGCATCAAATGAAGTAAAATTTGTGTGGATTGTTACAATGTTACTGAACCAAATTAACCATCCACAAATTTCCACATTAACAAGTACCCACTTGGTTGACAGAATCAGGCAAAGTAGGAATTATTGGAGTGAGAGTTAGACAATGAAGTTGTAGTGTGACACAAAGGATAAATTCAAATTGCTCATCTCATCATCTACACCACCTAGTAAATAGTAAATAGGCAGAGATAGATTTTATAGTTCATTCTTGTTATCTATCGAACATGTAGCATACATATATGATAACTATTGCTTGTACTGATCACTTAATTTGCAATCAATATCAGGATGAAATATATGGCTAACCATGGTTAAGGTAGTTTGCTGCTGTTTAGCTGAGCCTGAGAGATTAAGATTTTAAGGGACAAAAGGGTCATAAAGTGAAAAGATGAATAATAGTTTAACTTCAAAATTAGTGGTATATAGAATCTAGAGGTATCCCTGATCACTCTGCCTAGTCACTACTACACATTTAAAATTG
Source organism: Nelumbo nucifera (assembly GCF_055504915.1). NCBI lineage: Eukaryota > Viridiplantae > Streptophyta > Magnoliopsida > Proteales > Nelumbonaceae > Nelumbo > Nelumbo nucifera. The sequence continues at coordinate 189,944,640 of NC_142649.1, forward strand.
ATTCAATAAGGGGATAGGGGATGGGGTAGTAGTGAGCTAGGGGGACGGTCCTGGTGGTGAGGTAAGAAAGGGAATCGCATCGTGAAACGAGCTCAGAGCGCGTGGTCATTTCGTCATCTCCTGCACTTCTTCATATATTTCAATTCCCGATGAGAGAGCTGTTAGTAGTAAGTCTGTTGGATTAATTCATTTGAGGGATAGAGAGAGAGAGAGAGAGAGAGAAAGGGAGTCTCCACTCTCTACCTTTTGTTGGGTTGTACCCGAAATCAAATGCTCTGCTACTGCTCTTCTCCATTGACGGATCCTCTTTTTACTCTCCAGGGTCTGGACTCTCTCAGGGATATTAAGCTTTAGCTTTTTTTTCTCCTTCTTTTTCTTTTCCTGTTTTCCATGAGTATCTCAGTCACTGCGTTGCTGCTAAGGCTTCCATAGTCTTTCTCATCCTGAATTTCTTTTCTTCTTTTTCACTTTCACTGTTTTGCTTTCTTTCTTGTATCCAAAGTAGACAGAAAAAAAAAGGAAGCTCAGTAATGGGTAGGGAGTGGTATTGGAGCCGATCCACGAAGAGAGTAGACAGGGAGAGCCCAGGATGCATCAGTGCTGTACTTCAATTCTTTGATTTCCATCACTTTCCCTGTACACTGCAGCCACCTTCTTTCAAGGCCGACTCGTTTCTTCAAGAAGACCTCACTATCCTCAAAGGTACTCTCTCTCTTTCTACACACCGAAGAAGAAAATTTGAATTTTTGATGATGGATTTTGTTTAACTTAGGTGTAGAAGCACCAAGGAACAGCTTGGAATCAGAGGAAGAATCCTTCATGGGTTCTGCGTCATTCTCATCAATCATGAAAGAAGAAGACTCGGATATCCCGGTAAGAAAAAAGCACACCAAAAAAAAAAAAAAAAGAAAAACAGAAAGTAATAGCAAGTTATATACTAGTAGACACTGTAAATGTGCAAGTTGTTTTTTGATCGAAGTTTGTGTTTTTAGTTTTGAAACGTTTACGTCATTGGATTTGAAATAGTTGTTTATTTTCTTTCTATAATTTACAGATTGGAATTCAACTCGGGACAAAACAGGTAACAGTAAGAGGAAGAGCAGCAGCTAAAGCTCGGATGGAGGAATTATCATCAGAGAGCAGTAGTTCTCCATGGACGACCAAAAGTCCAAATCTCGTAGCTCGTCTCATGGGTCTTGACATATTGCCTGATAATTTTTCTCCCTGTTCTTCCTTCTCCTCTTCAACCCATATTGTGAGATCGAATTCACTAGGCAGGCCTTACCACCACCAGCTGCTTCAGGAGAGAAATGCCTGTGCAGCGGTTAAAAGAGACATTCGATCTCGGCGACCACTTCAAAGTAGAACCAATTTCATAGACTCTGAGGTGGCAGGGACCCGTTCTTTGCCAGACACACCTCGCATATCGTCGGCCAGAAGATCAGACGTGGAACACAGACTCTCTCTTCAAATCAACAAAGAAAACCTTCTCCCCACAGAGGATTTTGGTTACATTGGTCGAGTCTCTAGAGACTCAGTCCCCTGCTCGCCCTACTCAACTAAGTCGAAGAGAAAAGAATGGCGACATGACGACGAGAACAGAAGTCCCAGGCACTACGCTCGTCAGATAGTGAAGCAAGTCAAAGAAAGAGTTGGTAGAAAGATTGGTCTGGATATAATAAACACCACATCCACAAGAACCAGAGCCAACGAAGGAGAAAACGCTCTCACTACCAAATCCAAGAAAACAAGGCGACTCACAAAACAAGCAGATGAGTCGAGCCCGAGCAAGCACTCAACACCAACATGCTCACCCCGGCTCCGATTCATGGAGACCACCAAATCAGCAGGCATGATCACATCTTCACCCACCCATGAACATCAAACCTCACACTCTCCCCGACCTTACCGCCCCAGCTCACCGCCTTCACCATGCCCACCACCACTACAATCAACAGTGCAGTCGTCATCACTATCGTCCTCAGCAAGCGTATGTGCAGATAATCAGCTGCAGTCACCCAAAGCTGCTAATGCTGCTGCTGCTGCGTCAAAGCCAAAGCCAAAGCCTCTACCTTTACGGCAGCAGACAGCAAACAAGTGCAAGAAGGGCAGCAGTACTGAACGCTTCACTCAACGTCTGAAAAAGCCTCCGCAGGCCACAGAGACAATTCGGAACGTGCGAGAGGGAGCGCTAACTCGAGAACCACCAAACAAAGCAAATGTCTCAGAAAAGAAAAACAACAAGACACCATTATCGAACGACTTCGTCAATATCACCGTACCCTCCTTTGTTCCATTCAATAAAGAACAACAACCACAGCAACCATCTTCACAGGCACCGGTAACCGTATCTGTCATTTCATTTCGGCTTAAACGTTAATTTTCGTTAAATCGATTTTCTCTAAAAGAGGAATAAATTTACTTTTACGCTTTTTTTTTGTACGCATAAAACAGGTTGTACACAGAATAGCCCAAGATTCAAAACGGTGTTCACAGTTATCTAGTGGTTCGAGCCTGACGTACGAGAGCCACAGGCAGGAGCAGTCGCTCGTTCATCAAGACGACAATAACAACAACAACGACAGCAGCAACGGTGGCGATGCCGAATTCGAGTACGTATTTAAAATACTGAAACGTACGGGAATCGACAGAGATACTCTGGTTTCTTTCACAAGATGGTTCTCTCCCTCTCACCCTCTCGATCCGTCCATCTTTCACCACCTCGAACAGTCTTATCTTCAAGACAAAGAGAACCCCAACAACTTTCTTCTTCTTCTTCATCTTGGAGGTGAAAGTGGTGGAGGTGGTGGTAGTCCGTTAAAACATCGATGGAACAGAAAACTGTTGTTCCACCTGGTGGACGAGATTCTCGGGGACGTTCTGAGGCCGTTGCTGAACACGAAGCCATGGCTCAGCTGCATCTGCATCGACAATGGAGGTGACTGCACATCACCGTATTCAGTCATGACTGGGTCCCAGCTCTTGGATCGACTCTGGACTCAGATCAGGAGCTATCCCTGCGCCAACTGCCAGGTACTCCAAGACATCGACGCATTGATCGACAAGGACTTGCCCCACACTAACGTGCGCACAGTGCTTCCGTTTTCCGAGGAAGGGGAGTCGATCGTATTCGAGATCGAACGGGATATTCTCGACTCCCTGGTTCATGAAACCGCTGCTGTCTCCTTCGCCCTCTTCTAGTTGTCAGTTCGTCCCCCATGATGACGTCACACCACCCCTCAAACTCCGTACGTGAGCGGCCGGCCGCACAATGATGAGAAGTGAGAGAGAGAGGGAGTGTGTGTGGGGACGACACCCTCTGACGCACCCCACATGAGCATTCACGTGAGGAGATACCATTCGCCGCTCGTTCGCTCGCGTGGGGCCCATGCCCCAATTGCCACGTGAAATTTTTTTAGATGAACACTTCTACTTCTACTCTCGAGTCTCGTCGCTCCTCACCTTTCTTGGGCTTGGCTCGTGTTCACTTTCGCTCCACGGTGGATAACAATGCCACGTCATTAACTTTAAGATTCTTTCGACGGGCCACGTGGTTAAGATATCTGCTGTCGAAAGGCGTGAAAGGCAGAGATTATCGCTCCCAAACGAGACAGACACGGAATCGAGAATCTTACTTCAGAGATCCGTTTCTTCTTCAAAAGGAGAAATTGAAAAGCAGGAAAAAGGAGAAGGGCGCCCCAGAGAGAATCAATCCCAATTATTCTTTTATTCTATTGAAAAAATTGGGGTTTAAATATCGAATAACGTCTCTCGATGGATGTCAGGCTCAGTGATGAGTGAACTAAGAGTATTATAAAAAAAATTGAATTGATGAGGGAGAGAGTGTGTATGTGAGAGAGAGAGAGAGGAAGTCCTCCAGTCCAGTCCAGAGACAGAAGCAGAGCAAGAGGGAATCATTAGGTGACGACTGATGTACGTGGGAGATGCATCTTACCTTGACCTGTGGAAGTGGGTCACCTGTCAGTTCAGCCCATCCTCTCGGTCTGAGGTGAGTGATGAAGCCCACCTTCACTGACGACAGACCAGGGTAAGACTGAGAGCTTGGCGTTAATAGATTCATTTAGGTTTTACTTAGCAATAAAAATAGCGCTGTAATGTTATGTGGCAGTCGGTAGTAGAAGAGCTTGAGCGGGAAATTCAAATGTATTATGTACAAATATATATTTTATATGCATGTACAAAATGAAGCAAACCATGTAAACAAAAAAAGAATTATGGCTTAACCCACATGTGATGATGGGTTGTATTATATTATTTGATCTTTTGTGGAAAAAGGATCTAGGCTGTGCTGTGGGTCTGTGTTTCATGCCCTTTTTAATTTCATTTTCTGTCTTTGGTTGAGAGGGAGGCAGAGTGGGGACCCATATGACTAGAAGAACCATTAATGGTGTCTGCAGGTTGAAAAGGTCTATCAATGGGTTGAGTCTGGATTGGATTTGGGTAGACCCGATCTTGACCAGAATTTGTAAGGTCCGAAAATAAGCGGCCTAGATATAAATACAATTATTGGAGCTGACCCAATAAGACCCGATTATAACTGACAGGTCTATTACCTTGGGTTTGCCTTCTCAAAATATTTGATATTTTCTTGGCAAATGATAAATTTAATCATTTTGATTAGGTCACATCTCTTTAGTTTATGTAACAAACCCACTAACACTTAATCAGTTGATGTCCTAAATCCTAATTCCTAACCAACCCATCAAAGAAGGGTCCTGAGTCTTGACCCATATCCTATATATAAAATAGGGTCAGATTGATTCGGGTCAGTTGGGTCAACATAGAGTTGAATGGTTGTAATTTAGTTGGAAAAGAAAGATTCTAGAGGTACACATATCCTGGTAGCAATTTCAGGAATGGTCATTGATCAATTTTTCTTAAAAAAAAAAACAGACAATACAGAAGTAGATCAGGGAAGGGTAATAGTTATATTGAGTTTTTTTTTTTTTCATAATTTCTTTTGCTGGGCATTACAGGCCGGAGGATTGCAGAGCTTTTCAGGAGATGCAGAAGGTACAATGCTTAATCCGGCTACAGACCGAATCACTGCAAAGTAGATGAGGACATTGACTTTTGGTCCAACCTATTCAGACCATGAAAATCTAGTTATCTACTATTCAACAGAGACGAGAGCTTCCCCAGTTGGGGAGGGTGGTGTAGCAGAAAATTAACTGATGTTGGCACTGGATTCAAGATTTGTCAACCAACTTCTTCACACAGAGTTCAATCAATCACTTGGACAGTTGGGCTGATTTAATATTTCTTCACTCCTCACCTAACCTTAAAGGAAACCATGTTTTTTGTTCAGAAGATCAGGTTGGTACTTGAAAGAAACGACTCAGCGTGCCATGGAACAAACAGACGTAGAGCAGGCGATAGATGTGAATGAATGGGTTGTGTCACTGTGTGTCAGACGTATTATCACGCTACCATTGTACTTTGGCTAATAGCTAGGGTTTCTTCTCCCAATGTTTTAGAACCCAATAGTTCTGGTGCATTCAGTCTCGATGTAGTCTGGCTGAATCCAATTTGGTTGACTTGACAAATTGTATCAGAGAAAGTCTAGGTCTTGAGTCTACTGCAAGTTTCAGTTGATTCGAGTTGACGACGGGGTTGTGTTTTGAGTTTGTTCAACGAAAGCATGCCTTTCCATGATTCACTTCTCAACCATTTCATCCCTGTCAAGGGACTCGCAAATACAATAACAATACAGGTTGGATGGGAGCGTGGAATTTCCTGCCAGCAAAAAGTGTGCAGTGTGTTAGCTTGCTGACAGCATATCATCCAGTCAGAAATCGGAGAGCCCAGAACTCCCATATATATGTTAAATTCCTGGGCGGATATTCCCAATGCATGGAGGATGGGCGTTGGGGCAGTGGTTGGGTTACTCCCGGGTGATTAGAGTTTTGCATTGGTCGGAACCTTTTGCACTGGGCTGCCTTTTTTATATGTTCCTAATGCATGGCTTGATGGTTGTGTTTGTAGAGTGTTGATAAAACACATCTCCCGTACTTGTTTGTTATGCTTGTGGGGAGATATTCCTGATTTGTAAATAAATGTTGTACTGTCGCACACTTTTTTAGTAAATTACTTCGTATAAAAAAGCAGTGTCTTCAATTCATGTTGATTGAACTGATTGAACTGTTTGAACTATCATCGGACCATGATTTTAGGTCTGATTCTAATAAATTTGGTGTTTTGTCAAAAAAACATTGACCAGGTCAAAAAGGTCTAATTCAGCTAATCAGATAGTTGGTCCATTTGACCCGGTGATCGGGTCATGCTTTGTATACTAAATGAATTATACTAGCCTGTGAAAATTATAGGATATAGATTGGCTAGGATGCTTTTCATTTTTCATAAAAGGGTTATGCTAGATTGTGAGAATTATAGGATATAGAAAAACCTCAGGTCCTCAGCTTCTCATTTTATGGGCATCAAGTGGACCTAGGGTCATAAATTGGTACGCATGCCAATACAAGGGGGTTGTGTGGTCACAGTATATAGTCCAGTGTTTTCCACATATTAGCATTTGTTTTAATAAATTACACTAATAATATTTTGGGTTCGACTATGATACCAAAACAATTTACAACCAATCAACCAGCATAACAAAAACAGAAACCAATCAGGTGGGTTTTCACCAAAATTCACGGGGAGTGTGATTGGTCAAAGCCTCTCCCAGATGATGTCTTTCCAGCATCATAGATTTTCCTTAATATTTAATAAGAAAATGAATTATATTCCAAAATTTCCTGATGTTTCGGTTAAAATAAATCAAAACTGTTGAAGAATATAGAGTTGCAAGTTATGAGCCAAGAGAACAAACCTTTACTCGAAAAATGACTCACCAGTAGAAGGAATGCCCTTTTCCCACAATTAACACCATTGTTTCGTTTGGAAGGCATTCGTTATCAACAACCATTACAAGTGCAATACCGTAAAATAGCACTTTTCAGGCATGGTTTTCAAAACTGGACTGGACTGGACAGTCAGACCAGAAAAACTGGGAACCGATCAGGTGACCGGTTCTGCTTTCCCCAAAAACCGATTTTTCCCTCAAAACCATTGATTTTAATCAGTGAACCACTGAATCAGGCAGTTAACTGTACAAACCATTCGAACAGTTTTGACTGTTATTTTATTTTATTTTTGTCAGAACAGACTGAGCATTTGGTTCAAACGGTTCGGTTTTAAAAACCATGTCTTCGGGAAGTAACGATTCATTTTGCATGAAACCAATGGAGATCCGGACTCCACGAACCCCCCCCCACCCCCACACCCCAAAAAAAAAAAAAAAGTTATGGTCCTGTTTATTAGTAATGCAAGTCTGAACCGAATACAATTCTGAAGTATCCATTTTTCACATTTTTCACTATAATTTGCACTCTTATGGTATTTACCATGGATGTAGGGCAGAAGAGTAATTGTCTGAGTTCAGCTTTGGTCAGTCCAAGCCCATGTTCACACCGAACAGCCTCTTGCAACCTTGCAATGAGAATATCTTCCCATAAAATAAAATACATAAGTACAGAAATATCCCAAATGCAAGGCTGTTCGAATGGGCGTTGCACTGACCGAAGCCAAAGTTTTTACACTTGGGCCTATGTATGTAATCCAGTTGGTCGGGTTGAGTTAAAGCTGGATCAGGCTTAGACCAGGCTCAAGCTACCAAATGGCTAAGCCTAGGCAGATGAGTATCAGTGTGTATTGATATATATAGCATGTATATTCAAACCAACGTTACACACTAGAATATTCAAATATTGGGTATCGACCATGAAAACACTTCGATACTCCCTAATTTTTCAGCTTGTTTAATCAAACAATGATGCAGAATTGTACTTTTTTTCCCCTTCTAGATGTAAAATTAGACTTGTTTATTAAGATTTCAACATGTTAAATTGTCTAAGTATTCAACGGATCAGTGCCCCTGAAAATTGATATGTATCGTAAGATACGCACTGATATGTTGCAGTACTTTGAACTTTGATTAAAGCGTATTGATGGAACTGGGTTTTAGTGCAACTTAAGAAAATGTTCATTTTTCTTGTGATTCTTTTGCTCAAATTCATATATTTCGATAAATTTTACATGTTTGGATTCTTGGAATGCATAAATCTATTGATATGTTCTTTAAAGTTTGATGCCTCTTGCTTTTATAAATGGATCTATGGTATGTGTCTACAAGTCAACTTGTATAAGAGGACATAATTTATTCTCTTGATTAACCAAATTCTTATATAATTAATGCAAAGCCTTTAATCTTATAATTGGTCCATGTGGGATCTTAAATGAACAATCAAATTTATTTTGTTTAAATAATTGCACATGCAAATTAAAATAGGTCCCATATCGATTCTATAAAGAGGGAAGTTGGATTACCAATTTACCATATTTTTTTTTCACAGGCCTAAAGCCTGGCCTAGCCTAGACGCATATATATTATACGTTATATGTTATATTATAAATAAATAAATTTTATATCATAAGCCCAAATCCCAGCTTGGGTTTGTTTATATTTCAGACTAGGGGTCCGGGCTTAGGCTATAACCCTTAAGCCCGACTCGGCCGGCCCATGGTTACCCATAATTGCTAACTTGGCACTTGACAATCTAATTTTATTGTTAATTTGAATCACGTCATCATTTTTATAATATACTTTTATATGGAATACAGATTCTATTCATCCTACTCACAAAAGGAAAAGAACTGCCCGCTTCTCGAGAAAGCACAACAAAAAAGCCGTTACAAGCTGATTTTTTTTAACCTCCCCCCACCCCCCCACCAAAAAAAAACTATAATTTGTGGAGCATTATCCATGTTGACACGTTTACATTTTTTAATTTCTTATTATTTTCTATTGAAAATAAAGGCCATTATTCAGTAAAAGAGAATTTTGCGTATAAAAAAGCATTATTCAGTAAAATAATTTAGATGATGATGATCATTTTCATATAATAAGAATTCATAAATATAAGCAAACAAGTAGATATCATAATGAATTCATGTAAATAAGCACAGCAAAAGCACTTTTAAACTAGGCAAGTGTTGCAGCAAGGATCCAAACAAGCAAGTAATAAATAACATATATAATTTTAACCTACAGAAAAGTAACCAGTTGTCTTCAAAACCATTTATGAACCATCTATAAGTGGCGATTGAAGGATGACCAAAACTGCCTTCAGAAAAGCCATCAAAATATTGAAGAACTAGTTTGACATACAATGACAATCAATTCAGTAGGAATTTAGATACCTAATTTAGAAGATAGCTAAAGATGATATTTCATTGACAGGGGTACATAAATCAGTGAAGTTACTTGTATCAGGTAAAAGAATCAGTATATTCAATTTAGCAAGTCTACAGCAAGACGAAGAATTCATGCAAAGGTTCAGACTTATCATTCAACGGGTAAAAATCAAGAAGATGAAAACTAAACCTCATCCAATGTCTGCGACATTCTAGCCTCCAAAGTTGAACTTTCTTCAATGTTGTTCAAACTCTTTGGTGGCATTTCATGGATAAGATCTCTGTATATTGGAAGACAAATCTGTGAATTCCAGTACGCCCAATTTAATCACCTATATCAACAGCTGGAAAAGGAAATAGAACCTGGTGTGGTAGTGGTGGTGGTGGTGGTGATGTAATCAATATAACTTTTATTTAATGAAAATTACACATAGTCCTGATAGTGGCAGTTCAAGAGAAATGCCAATTTTATATTCATTGTGAAAGGTTAAAAAGAACAGGAATGGGAAGAAGACATTGACAGATAATACCTTTATAAAAGAAAAGAGAGTTGCCTCAATATAAAACCTGCTAGGATGATGGAAGTGGGCTTTCCCATCCCACAACCACAGAAAAAGAGATTCTCAAATGCACGTTTGCTCAAGTTCTGCCATCCATATCAAACCCAGCACCAGTCCATCCAGGTCCAGGTGATACTCTCCCTTTAGGCACAGCCCTAATTCCCTTCCCTCTTCCTGGATCCATACTTTTCTTCTTTCCTTTACCTTCTCCCTCAACAGATGTCTGTTGATTTTGACTATTCAGAGCTACTATATTACCATCATTTCGTTGATTGCGCACATTTTCGGCTATTTGATCAACTGATTCCATTGAGAGAGAATTGGAAGAAGAAGAAGAAGCACCTGGAGGTGCTCTACTACTTTGTGCAGGTTGAACTAACCTCCCATCCTATAAATGCAAAATAAGAGAAACAAAAAACCTTAGAATCTAGCTTTTCCACAAATAACACACACACACACACACACACACAAACACACAACACACACTTGAATGAGCATTGAAAGATGCAAAGAAGAAAAGGAACAGTCCATGGCCAGGGCTGCAGAATGAGAGGTATCCATCTGGCCTGGTTAGTGCTTCTGGTGCATAAAAAAAATATTGAAAAAAAAAAGAAATAGAAATCAATGATTTTCAGTTTTCAAAAAAAAAAAAAAACTAAGAGAAATTCAGGAAAACTTGATGCACCTGTGAAAAGTAAACTGTGAACTGTAGGAATTGATTGAGAGTAAAGGAAAATATGCCTTGTTCAGCTGGGTATGAAGAGACAATTGAAACAACTTTGAGCAAAAATAATTTCTAGTGAGACTGAATCAGTGATTGGTTATAGCTGCACGCAAACCATGACCAAAGAAAAGATAGGGTAAAATGTTTCTCCAGTCTTACCACACTTCCTCAAGCATTGCAAATATAAACTACTACCTACTTAAAAAATGGTTCAAAAATATCCCCAATATTTCTACTTTAATGGAGTTGAGCTACAACATCTATAGGGAATCTAAAGTTCCAAACAATGGAAATATTGAAGGATATATCCTCATATCTCCAAAATATCCCAGGAAATTCCTTGATCCTGGCAATATTTTGAGGACTTCCTCAAATCTACAACCCAGCTGCCCCTAAACAAGGTGCAAGTAACCCCTCGAGCTGACAAACCTTGAAAAAGAATTTATTTGGTTTAGGATATATCTAATATCACCTTAATTGAAGTTTGGGGAAATTTTGTAATTATCTTTTCTCATCGTTTTACTTTTAGCCTAGTCATGGTTGCAGATTATGGCTGTTCAACTCTTTAGAGGAGTTCTAGTTTAGAAGAGTTGTTATATTAGACTATAACTTGTCTTGATTCTAGAAGCAATTAGGTGTTTTCCTTTTAATTGTCTTCAACAGTAGAATTAGGAATGAACGCAAGGCTAGTCAACATCTTTATACAGGGTCTATAAATAAATAAGGCCCAATTTGAAGAGGTTTGCCCAATTATTGGATTGAAGAGAATATAATATATTAAGATTGGCTAGCTCTTTATACCTCTGGCTAGTATCCCTCTTCCACTAACTTTTCTATTAATTTTACTTTATCTTTATTTCTTCTAACTTTAATGGTGTTCTGTTGTTAGTTGCATTCCATGTTTCCTGCAAAAGCTTGCAGCCACAACCAAACTTCTCTATTACAAAACCAACTCTTTAAACTCTCATATAAAACCTTTTGCATCTCCCCCCAACCATTTCTATAACTTTCTTAGTTCATGAACTAATCATACCATATACCATTTACCAAAACTCTAAATTTAAAGTGTTAGCTCACCTGGTAAAATCTGGCAGAGAATGCCCAGAGTTGGGATAAAATTTGTGACTTTATTTTCTAACCAGCTGCCTCACCATGGATGATGGAACTTCCCCATACAAAAGATAAACCCCTAAAGCTTCCCTCTGTCCCATATATTATCTGCTAGGATTGTAAGTTGCAATTTGGCCTGCATGTATACCCATGTTTATATTTGTTGAGACACACATGTGAGTGTAGACTCCACATTTTGAAAGAGATAAGAATGCCAAGGACTTGTATACAAGGACTAGCGAACAACCTAATGGCTTAAGCTTTTGGGTTAAAGGTGGTGTCCAACTCTTGTGTATAAGTTCTATGCATATGCTTAAACTCCCCAGTTTTGGCAACTCCCCTCAATGCATAATAGTTGTATCAGAGCCAAAGGTTCAGCTCGGGACAAGTATTAACAGATGCATGTGATGATTCCCATGGCTTTGCTGGTTTCCCCATTGTCAAGTAATTGGCAAGAGTGGTTGATCTCCGATGATGACTCCATCCATGGGAATGTGCTCCCATAGTTGGCTCCCTACTGTTGTGAGCAAAGTGATCCCAGTTGAAGCATGTCAAACTTGTTGATATGATAATGGTACGGAGTACCTAATGTGGAGGAGAGTCACATGTGAGGGGGAGATTGTTGGGCTGCAAAGGGATAGGAATGCAAAGGACTTACATACAAGGATTGTCCCACAACCTAAAGGCTAAAGATTTTGGGCTAAAGGTGGAGTCCAACTCTTGTGTACAAGTCTTACATGTGTGCGCAAGCTCCCCAGTTTTGGTGACTCCCCTCAATACACAACAATACTTAGTTACCTAAAGTTCTATTGAGATTGTTTAGCACAAATTATCCATAGCTTATCTCCAATATGGATAAGTAGGTTTTACACCTTATGGATAAAGTTGGCTTGGATGGGTAATAATGGTGGGTAAAATATGTTTTCTTGGTTAGCCATTCATAAATTGTTTAAAGATAAGGGCTTTAATTCCTTTTTTGTATTTGATAATCTTTTTTTTGGTAAATAATCAAGGGTTGGGGTATAGATTTACTTGAAAGATATTGTACATTCCGTGTACAGCCTCTTGTTATATAAGAATCTTAATATTTAGGGAAAATTCCAGATTAGTACCCTGTACTTTAGGGGTAGTCTCAGCTTAGTACCCAAACTTCAAAGCATGCCACTACAGTACCTAAATTCTCAAAAACTGTCAACCTAGTCCCTGTCGTTAGCAGTCAGTCAGTTATCTGTATCACGTGATGACATGTGCAACTTAAAATTTTTTAAAATGTCAAAACTACCCTTCAAAAGAAGACAGTTCATTGTCTTCTACCTTAAGACTGAACCAAATAGACACAGTTCAGAAATATAAAAAGATAAGCCAATCCTAACTTCAATCAATGGCCTCATCTGGTTTCTTCTCAATACCGTTAAAAGATATGTAATGTAGCTGAGAGAAAAACAGGTATTTTCATGATAAGAAAGAGAACCACTAAAATCTGCTCAAAAAAACTTGTAACTCGGTGAAAGATGAGAATGAGTGAATGTTGTGGAGCCAGTGGTTCATATTTGTTAGCTACCTCAGGCCCAATACAATTAGGGAGGGATCTCTTTCCATCCTCATATGGAAAGAGATCCATTTTACATACAAATTATACATTTTGTTTCCATCCTCAATCCTCATGCGGACCTTTTAGCTGGATGAGATTTGTCTAAGTTGGTTTATGTGGGAGTGGTAGATAAAGAAAACTATGACACCTAAAGGACATTTTTGTCCTTTCACATGCCACTTAACGTTGGTTGACGATTTTGGACTAAACTGACAGTTTTTGGGAGTTCAGGTACTGCAGTAGCACGTTTTGAAGTTCGGATACTAAACTGAGACTACCCCTAAATATAGGGTACTAATCTGGAATTTTCCCTAATATTTAATGCGATACTTTTCTTTTCTCCAAGCCCAAAAAGGAAAAATAACAATGGTAGGAAAAATAGATTCTTTAAAAAGGTTGAGGATATTTGGTTACTTGAAGTTATAAAAAGGTATTATTCATAAAAAAAAAGTTATAAAAAGGTAGTTCATCTGTTTTAAATGATTAGTGTTAAATGGTCATAAAAAATTAATTTATATTGTGTTTGGAGGGTACATTATGGGAATTTTCTAAATCTTGTTAAAGTTTGAATTTGTGCACGTGTTTTTTGAACTCCAGCGGTCCAGCCCAGATAAAGAGTTTTTGTTGGACAAGAAAAAGGAGATCTCATCTCCTTAAAACTTACCTATCCATGTGGATAAGGAGTTATGTTTTACCATATAACAAAAACCTAACTTTTCTCCTTTGTTCTATCCAAAAGAGGAGAAAAGGTCTTATTCACCAGAAAGCCAAACACAGCCTAAGTTTATAATGTTTTCCTGAGAATATTTATGGCATATTTCCTAAAATATAATTTCTTTAGGGTGACATGACTATCAATAATAAAACTTTGCAATTTGCTCATAAAGATATAGAAATAGAGCATGGCTACCAATATAATAGAACTGCTTAATTTCTCAACATATAGGAATATGGATAGTACTACATTATAGGAAATGGAAATAGAACATACATGATGCAACTCGGGTAGATACCCTGCTTGGATTTAGAGCTTCAAGTCGCCTTTTCAGTTCCTCCAGTCTAGAAAATTGAGTGGTACTGCTTTCTTGGACCTATTCAATGCAACAGTAGCAACAAGACTTATAAAACATCCTTCATCAAAACCTGATTGTGAGAATATGGTTATATACCAGCTGGTTTAGATCATCACAGAGCTTTTGTTTTAGTGCTTCCTCATCCTTTACTGCCTTGGATGCCTCTTCCCATGCCTTAATGCATAAATAAAGCAGCAATATTTCACATCAGCTGCAAAGGAAAGATATGAATGGAAAGATGCAACCATAAATCAATCTAGAAAATTTATACATTGAATTCCAGATTAACTTAAAATTATTGACTCCAAGCCAGACAAGTAACCTTGCTTTTCAACAAGACAATTCAGAAGGGTTGAAGGGGGGGACACATCTAATACCAGCTTAAAAACAAGAGAAAACCATGATTCTTAAAAGGAGCTTGAGGTTCATACTCAGGCAAGTGGTAGTCAATACATACATACATTAATGTATGTATGTATTTGTATAACAGTGCACTCTCTTCTCTCCTTGTGTATCTTCTCTCTCTGTACCCTATTCCCTCTAGCATGGCAGTGAATATTGAAAAGAGAATGAGGAACTTCCTTTAGCCAGGCTGGAAAGAAGAGAGGAAATTTCATCTAGTTAATTGGGGAAAAGTGTGTAGACCTAAAAAGGCAGGGGACCTAGGGTAAGGAAACTGAAGGAAATTAACACAGCTCTTTTGAGCAAATGGTTGTGGAGAATAAGTATGGTACAAGAAATGATGGATGGGATCCAGGTGAGGTTAATCAGCCAATGGTTTGCTTGGTATGGAAGGCCATTGAACAAGACCACAACCAATTTATAAAAAGTATAAAGTTTGAGGTTGGAGATAGACAGAGATTGAAGTTTTGGACAGATTGTGGGTGTGGTGATAGCCCTTTGATGGAGTCCTTCCCATCCCTATTCAGTATATCTGCGGATAAAGAGGAAAAAGTGGCCAATTATCACAGATTCAAGAGGGAAGCACTGTTCGGACCCCACAGCTGAGAAGTAATTTAAATGACTGGGAAGTGGGCCCTTGGATGGAGATGATGCAGAGATTATACAGTATACAGGTGGATCATAATAGAGCAGATGGAAGGATGTGGATGAGGGAGAAATCAGGTCAGTTTTCTGTTTGTTCCTTCTAAAATTTCCTGACCAATTCAGAAGAGTCTGATTTTCTGGCTGGTAAAGTATGGTGCAAAAAACATACCATCTGAAGTGGCTTTCTTTGTATGGAGTGCAAATCTGAATAAAATTCTAGCCAGGGATAATTTAATGAGGAGAAGTGTAAATGTCCCAAATGATGGTTGTGTTTTATGTGAATCTTGCCCAGAGACAGTGGATAACCTACCACTGGACTGCAGTTTTCAAACTCAGTATGAGTCAGAATCATCGGCTTGTTCGCGGTGAAAGGTTGCTGCCTAAAATCAGTTTTATATTTCTTGAGGAAATGGAGACTAGAAGGCTTAAGTAAAAGAGGGAGGGTTGCATGGGAGATCATGCCAGCAGCTGTTTTCTGGGTCTTGTGGCAAGAAAGGAATGAGAGGATCTTCCATAGTAAAAGAAATTCAGTAGATTCAGTAGTGCATAAGATAGTGGAAAAGTTACATTATTGGTTGATGTTTCATAAACTTTTCAGAAGAAACCACAGATCTTTTACCTGATCTTGGTAATCTTTTGTAAAAAGTCAGGGGATAGTAGGGTAGTTGGTATAGTGGCCGTTTGTATATCCCAATGTACAGCTCCTAGTTGTACTTAGTATTTTTGATTAACGAAATTCTATACTTGTGTGTGTCAGTGTGTGTGTGTAGACTCAAAGTAAAATAAGTGTAAAGGACAAACCCAAAGCTTTTTTTTTTTTTTGATCAATAACAACTTCATTAATTCACCAAAGAGGTTACATAAGGAAGACAAACACACTTATCTTCCAAGTACAATCAAGAAAACAAAAGAATAGGTAGAGACAAAAATTACAACTTAGCCCAAAACATTGAATCCCTTTCTGCCCCTTGTTTAGCTAAACCATCACTTAGAGAATTGGCTGATCTTTTGACCCAGCAGATTTTAACTTCCATCTCCGCACCAGCCACGCAAATTTCCTCCTCTGATTACTGTATGCATTCAGCCACCCTATCACCACCTCCGAATCCCCTTCAATTAAGAGTTTTCTGATGTTCATCTCCTTGGCTTTCTGGACTCCTTCCATAACTGCAAAGATCTCAGCTCTAAGGGAGTCACCCACTCCAATTGGGCCTGAGAACAAGGCAAAAATGACCCCATTCTCATCCCTAAAGACACCCCCAATCCCTGATTGTCCAGGGTTCCCCCTTACTACCATCAAAATTTAATTTCATGAACCCAGCAGGTGGAGGTGTCCAAGACACAGTCATTACTGACTTGGTCTGTGTGCACTTTGCTATTTCACCCCACTTCCTAACATGTCATCCACTGTGTAACCTGTGAATAGTTCCAAAGATTTCAGCCTCTGTACAGCCCTGAAATGAATGATAGCCTTTAGTTCTTCCACCCCTCTCTCAGCCGTTGAGAATATCCTGAAGTTTCTTTCTTCCCATATTGTCCAACATACTGCAGCCCTCAAACCTCTCCACATAGTCCTTCCCCTTTTCCTACGCCACCTGAAGACAGAAGGGGAAAAAAGGCCCTGCAGATCTGATGGAGGGTTCCGTCTACACCCAAAGAGGGAAAAAGCCCATTCCCAAATTGACCTCGCAAAATGGCAAGACACTAGTAGGTGAAAACCAGTCTCCCCATCCGCTTTACATAGAACACACCAATGGGGTGACAAGCAAGTATTGAGTCGCTTCTTTTGGAGTAGATCACCAGTGTTGAATCTTTCCAGATAGGCTTCCCAACAAAAACTACCAACCCTAGGAGGGATTGCTCTGCACCAAACCTCATCAACAGGGAAAGGGGGGGTTATAGGACTGGTGGACTGGCTTAGGACTTTGAAAAAACAAACCCAAAGCTTTCTGTCTTTATTATCTGTTTCGTTGCATATTATCCATCTTATGCAGAAAACTAAAAAAAAAGAGCGCCTTGTTATGGAGTTCCTATCTGTTGCTAAGAATACAAGTTCAGTTGGGACTAGCAGAACTTCTAGTATGGCCAACTATGGCTGACTCTCCTTTTAGCATAGTTTTTTACTAAGATGGTAAGGAGATTAGCTAATTGTCTGGCAGATGGTCTGGCTAAACAGGGAACTCATAAACAGCCCTGGGTACAGAAACTTGTACATGACTGCTTTTTGCTTTTGCTCTAATACGATACCATACTTTACCTTCTTTCAAAAAAAAAATGTATTGGGCACAATTGTAATAGGGTGGTGGGGGTGTGTGTTATGTAATGGGTTTTCTTCATATTTTCACAACCTCTTGTTCTAACCTCTTTTTATTTCAAGTAATTAATGAGTGATTTTCTGTGTTGCTGAACAAAAACAAAAAAAAAACAAAAAAAACATAGCTTTTCACTAAGTAACTTTACCGAATACCAAGTACTCAATAAATTGTTTGTGTTGTGCACATGGGCCAAGGCCAGGCTTGGTTCTAGTCCGTTTAAGAAATGGACCTTAACATTAGCACCGAGTCCAGCCCTAACACAGCCTGAGATTGACCCCATATCAATTTTGAGCAGGCATAGCCCATTAAACACCAGACTTGGCCCATCAAAGAGTAGAGCATATTTTTTCTTCTTTATAGTAACACAATATTAATAGCATCACCTTGTTTTTGGTAACCAACATAAGTAGGATAATGTAGTTGATGGTGATGATGACAATGATGATATTTCATTAATTGATTGACTTATTCAATATTTATATGGCATTTGTTTATTAGTTACAATATAATGGGACCAAGGTCCTCAGATTGTAGGGCATTAGGTGTTTTACTGAGACTTTCACATTAGAGATCTAATGACCCAATTCTTTAGAGACCTGAAACGTTCCAACTAAAGTTGAGCCTGGACAATTCATTTATAAAGTTGGTAACTTGGTATATGGATGATAATCATGAGATTATCTCAACCACTTGAGTGGAGACTCTAGACCTACCTATTATTGTGTGCTAGACATACATTGAAGTGAGCTAGATGAGTAAGACATTGAGAAACATCTATTATTGGTAAATATGATCTCACTTTTATGCAAAAGAAACTCTTGGCCCCTGACCTGGGAAGTTCTTAGAACAATGAGCTTTCTCCTAGTCATTTTCAAATAGTGTGGAAGATGTTGGCCAATAACTTGGTATTTTGGATGTCTGAAAATGAAATCATAGTAATGGAAATGTCCAAAAAGGAATTTAGAGCTTTAATGAAGAGGATGCCACAAGGAGATTTTCAAGAAAGTTGGGAGTTAGAACACCCATGGATTAGATTTTGTAGAGAGACTGGGCCGAATGGGCCCTAGTATCTGCTTTTATGTTTAAGTAGTATGTTATTTGTTTTGTTTGTTAATGGGCCTGTCTTTATGGGCCTGTTAATCTCTTTTATAAGTTCTTTTAAAGTTCTTGCTTAGCTGGCTGCCCACTTAAGGGCAGACTTGTAATTAACCCAGTTAATGAAGATTAATAAAAGAATTAGTGAGGGGTGAGAGGAGATTATTAAACTCCTCCTTCTTTCTCCCTTTCTCCATCTTTTTCTTCTTCTTCTTGCTGTTTTCTTCTTCTTCTTCTTCTTCTTCTTCTTCTTCTTTTCTCCTATAACCTGAAATATTTTACTATTCTTTTATTGGACTGAATCACATCTTGGAATCAGAGCAGGTCTTTCTCCTCTTTTGGTTTTCTTTTCTTTTCCCATACACCCTTCGATTAAAAGAGTGTATGGAGAGATAAGTTTTTGATTATTTAGAAAACTTTTTTGCCTAGTTGGTAGAGGGTTTGGAGAGTCAAAATCTAGCTGTAGATTGCCAAGAAAGTGGGGCTGTTGATTTTTTTGCCCAAAACCCTAGCCGACTAGAGAGTTTCCAGTTACAGGTTAAAGAGACTATTTGGGTGTGGCGCTCAAGGCTTGGAGGACTCCTTTTGATCTCCAAAAGTGAGCAATTGCAATTAGAAGAGGTTTGGGAAGCTCTTGTAGGAGCGGCTACTTCTTCTCTCTTTCTCCCTAGAAGTCAAGTGTAGTGAAACCCTAGTTTTGGGACCTTTATGTGTTGAACTGACCTCAGTTAGGTCTATAAAGGTTGAAAACCTTGTTTTTTGATTTTCGTTTAGTTAATGGAGCAATTTGGAAGTGAGATGAAGCAAATCCCGGTGTTAGGTGTTGGTCCAGTAGAATCCCTTTTGATAGGAGTGACTACAATCAAACTAGATGGAACAAATTATTTAGCCTGGGCACAATCTATAAAGACTTATCTCTGTAGTAGAGGTAAATTGGGGTTTCTCTCACGGGCAATAAGGAGAAACCGGCAAAGACTAATCCTACATATGAGAAGTGGATGCAGGAAAACTACATAGTGATTGGGTGGTTAGTCAATAACAGTAATTTTAAGAAGAATGTGCAAACTAAGGACTCCTAGACAGGTTTCGGAATAACAGCAATAACAGTAATTTTAAGAAGAATGATCAGACTAGAAAGCCTAAGAACGTTAATGTTGCCACAGTGCCTAAAGGAGAGAATAGGGAAAGTGAAGAAAAATCAGCTATGGAGCAGTTGGCAGCAGTAAAGGCAAAGTTTGAAAAGTATGGGAGGTTACTGAATCATTTGGAAGCCACTATCTCAGCATCCAACCCTTTCGGCAACACCTCATCATTCGCATTTGCTCACTTAGGTATATGTGCTTTTGTAAATCATGCTATTGTTTCAAGTAATCATCCCTTCAATTATTGATTTTGGTGCATCAGACCATATAACCAATTTATCTAACCTCTTTTGTTCATATCAACTCCTCTCTAGTAGAGAGAAGATATCCCTTGTTGATGGGTCTCTTGCTCCAATTTCTAGCAAAGGGGATATCAAGTCCTCTAACACACTTATCTTATCCTCTGTTCTTCATGTCCCCAAACTTAATACCAACCTTTTATCTGTTAGTGGCTTGACTAAATCCATAAATTGTAGCATAACCTTTTTTCCTACCCATTGTATTTTTCAGGACCTAACATCTCAGAGGACGATTGGGAGTGGCCATGAGGCGAATGGAATATACTTGTTGGACACACTTGATAGGAGTCTTGGACCACCTAATGGAGTAGACTTATAATCTGTTCTGTCAAAGTCTTTTGATAGAGTCATGTCATTTACGGTTTGGTCATTTTCCTTTTTCTACTTTGAGCCATTTGTTTCCCGATATGTTTAAGGGAATGTCTTTATCGAGTCTTCATTGTGAGTCATGTGAACTTGCAAAGCATTGTAGATATTCTTATTCAGTAAGCAATAAAAGATCCATTTCTCCTTTTCATATTGTGCACTCTGATGTATGGGGGCCATATCATCATCCTACTATGAGGGGTTACAAGTATTTTATCCTCTTCATTGAAGATTATTCTCGTTATACTTGGATCTACCTCATGAAATCCCGGGATGAAGTTCCAACCATTGTGCAAAAGTTTCATGAACTTATTCTTACTCAATTTAACCCCTAGATCAAAATATTCCACTCTGATAATGCTAAGGAATATTTTGAAAAGAACATTTCATCATACTTAGAGACCTTTGTGGTTATTCATCAAAGTTCTTGTTCCTACACTCCAGAACAGAATGGAGTGGCAGAAAGGAAGAACCACCATGTAGTTGAGGTTGCTAGATGCCTCCTATTTGCATCACATGTTCCTATCAAATTTTGGGGGGATGTTGTTCTTACTGCCACATATTTGATTAACCATATGCCTTCTCGGGTTCTGGATTTCAAAACTCCATTTAGGCTTCTCTTTTCAAATGAGGATTTCTTTTCTCTTCATCAACGAGTTTTTGGGTGCACTTGGTATGTACATGTTCATAATCATCAGAGACATAAATTTGAGCCTAAGGCACATAAGTGTGTTTTCTTAGGATATGCCTCCCCACAAAAGAGATATTATTGTTTTGATCCGGTTCGTGGCACCTATTTTGTCTCTAGGGATGTCACGTTTGCTGAGTCTAATCCTTTCTTTGGTGTTTCTCCTGAGGGGGAGCATTCTGAGGAGCCATATGCTATGTCCTTAGTTGTTCTTCTTCCAATTCCCTTTGAGTCTTCTATTGAGCCATCTTCCTCTATTGCTTCTCCTTCCATTGGGTCTACCTCTCATGTTCCTACTCCTCCATATCACCCTCCTAGTTTTCACTCACATCCCATTGTCCAAAGGTGGTACCAAAGACAAAGATTCAAGCATGGGCAAATTGTTTCCACTCCTTCAACAGAGCCTCTGCCACCTCCCATCACTTTTGAAGTAACAGGTCAGCCTTCATCTAACCCTTCTACTACCTTCCCATACCTTAACCTTCCTATTGCCCTTCGCAAAGGCAAGCGGAAGTGTACAGAACATTGTATCTCCAAACACTTGTCCTACAGCTTTCTTTCCCCTACTTATTACTCTTTTCTTGCCTTTGTTTCTATTCATATGATTCCTAGGTCTATACCAGAAGCCCTATCAAAACCTGAATGGAGGGATGCTATGATGACTGAACTAGATGCTTTGCATAAGAACCATACCTGGGATATTATGGATTGGCTTGAAGGGAATGAACTAGTGGGTTGTAAACAGGGTGTTCACTATTAAGTATCATTCCGATGGCACTATTGAGAGATTTAAGGCTAGATTGGTTGCTAAAAGCTACACTTAGATGTATGGTATTGAATCTATTGATTACCTTGAGACTTTTGCTTATGTGGCTAAGATGATTTCAATTCGAGTTTTGTTGTCTCTAGTTGCTACTTTTGATTAGCCCCTCCACTAGTTTGATATTAAAAATCTTCTTGAATGGAGACCTACATAAAGAGGTCTATATGTCTTTGCCTCCAGGGGTGCAAGGAAAGAAAATGAAAGGAAAGGTGTGTAAACTGCAGAAATCCATTTATGATTTCAAACAGTCTCCTCGAGCATGGTTTGAGAGATTTAGAGTTGCCCTTGTCTCCTTTGGTTACACACAAACTCAATCTGACCATACTTTGTTTCTGAAAAGAAGTAACTCCTTGGTGACTTTTCTGATTGTTTATGTTGATGACATTATGGTTATAGTTGAGGTCTAATAAGGGAGTGTTTCAGAGACTCCTCCTCCTCCTCCTCCTCCTTCTTCTTCTTCTTCTTCTTCTTCTTCTTCTTCTTCCCCTATAGACCTCAACCATAAGCTATATGCTACTAATGGTGGACTATTGTCTAATAAGGGAGTGTTTCAAAGACTCCTCCTCCTCCTCCTCCTCCTCCTCCTCCTCCTCCTCCTTCTTCTTCTTCTTCTTCTTCTTCTTCTTCTTCTTCCCCTATAGACCTCAACCATAAGCTCTATGCTACTAATGGTGGACTGTTGTCAAATAAGGGAGTGTTTCAGAGACTCCTCCTTCTTTCTCCCTTCTTCTTCTTCTTCTTCTTCTTCTTCTTCTTCTTCTTCTTCTTCTTCTTCTTCTTCTTCTTCTTCTTTTCTCCTATAACCTGAAATATTTTACTTACGGGGCTATAGAAATGAACTTAAGCAGATTAAATGATTGCAAGAAACATGAATGTAAAGATACAATGGTTACAAATATCTGCTAAATGGGTTGGCTGATGATCTAGCCAAGCAAAGGGTTAAAATGAATCTCACTCTTTTTGGGCTTGCTTGTAAACTGTTTTGTTTCTGTAAGGTTAGGGTAGTAATTGTTACCCTACCCAAGGATTGCCTTTAGGCCTTATTCATTTTCCGGTAAATAGGGACGGGTAAGTTGGTCAGAGGAAAGTTGACCAACTCACTCTTTTTGGGCTGATGATCTAGCCAAGCAAAGGGTTAAAATGAATCTCACTCTTTTTGGGCTTGCTTGTAAACTGTTTTGTTTCTGTAAGGTTAGGGTAGTAATTGTTACCCTACCCAAGGATTACCTTTAGGCCTTATTCATTTTCCTGTACATAGGGGCGGGTAAGTTCGTCAGAAGAAAGTTGACCAACTTACCCACAGTAAAGAAATATTCCCAAGTGTATCATTTACCGAGGTAACTATTACCCTCCGCCTACTTGGGCAAATTTATAGTGTAAAAGAACACTAGAAGCATGCTTACCTAGGCAAGTTTTACCTGAGAAACACTTGCCTGAGTAAGTGCACTTACCCATGTAAGTAAAACAAATGGGGCTTTAATGCTTTGTAATATTGCTGTTTTCTATTAATAAAATTTTATTCAGTTACTGATAAATGAACATCATAAATATCAAAGAACATATAGCAATCTAGGGTACTACATGTACTAATGCAATTTCTACTTGTGATTATTTATTATTTTAAGGACAAACTTTTGACCTTTGAAGCACAATGCTCAACAAATTTCTCATATCCAATATGTTATAGCCTTATAGGATATGGTCAAAGAGAAATGTTTACTAAGATGTGTAATACTATTTCAAATTTGGGAGATAAACAGTTAATCTTTAGTAGGCAAAGTTTACTTAACCAAAGCAATTGAGACAAACCTTACGTGCTTGTTCTTCCTTCGTTCTAGCAACACGGATTCTCTCAGTTGACATCTCTATTTTCTTTCGAAGGAGTTCAAGCGCTTAATTGCATGCAATACAAATAGATAGGGGAAAGAATACTTAGTTATACATATTAAAATCCATAATATATGTCAAGATATAATGAAACTAGTATGGCTTTACCAACCTGCTTTCTTAGGCCCAGCCGTGAGTTTCAACTCCAACATAAGATTTGCTAGATCTTGTTCAACATCACGGATTTTAGAATAATTTTCTTCAATATACCTAACCAATTCAAGGTAGTATTAGAACTCATTAGAACACAACAGTATATTTATTCATAATAGTAAGGATAAAAATGCATGGCAAATCTGTAATCAAAATAGCAATTAATAAAAGCTTCGCATAAATACCAATAAAAGATTATAGCCATGAAGATAATCAAGAACACAAAAGCTACAAATGGACATCACAGATTAGTTAGCTTAAATACCTTGATCTAAAAAGAATCAAATAATATTTTCTGGTTCTTGCCTGTCCCGAACCAATTCAGACCCAGAACCAATTATTTTATTAAATATATATATATAGTATTTTCTTAATTTTCTTATAATTTTTATCATATTTTATGTTTGAAATGGTAAATTTGATAGATAATAAACAAGATCATATTAGTTAAAAATGTTTAATTTATTAACATATAAATAATTTAGTATTTTTCTATCATTTTTTATTAGGGGTTTTTAGAGATTCCTCCACCTCATAAATTTTTATAGGGTTGTACAGTGGGGAACAGTGAAAGATGGGGGAATCTATCACAATACAAGGGGGTACTGTAGCATAGGTGGGGGTTTGGAACAATACATTCAGAAAACCAATAAAAATTTGTGAAGGGGATAACACCATAAATTTCCCTTTTTATTAAGGTTATATTATCAATGTTTAAATTTCAAGTTATTATTTAAATAAATAAATATAGTTTTCAGTATAATCGGGTATATCAGGTCATGACTGAATAGACCTGACTATTAACTGGGACGGTTCTGGGCCTATGATTTTGTCCTAATTAATAATCAGTTCGGGACTGGTTCTACCTGGACCTGACCTATTTAAATCCCTAGCCTTGGGGTTGGATATGTTTCAAGTATACATAATTGCATGAAATTCATGCAAACCAAAACTGACAGAAAAAAGAGAGATATGGGTTGCTTTTGTTGTTATGCTCGTGTTGCTTTTTCTTTTTTTTTTTTTTTGAAACAGGTAATGTTATATAACACCACAAAGAGAAGTGTTCAACTACCAAATTCCAATAAAGTTAACATAGTAGCACAACTACCAAATTCTGGAGTTAAGAATAGTCTTTGGTCAGCATCAGTGCTGAAATTTCAGAGCAAAAATTAAAGAAAAGGAAAGTGCTGGTTCAGGGATCAAGATTCAAGGAAATCTATGACATCTCAAAACAGAAGCAGCCAGTAAATTAAATTTGATTATGGCATGAATTCAAATCCTGCTTAAACCATAGACCAAATCAAATGATAAATTGAACTGTCCAACACAACATGGCACTCATGTACAAGCATCAAGATTCTTCTAGTTCCTATATAAAGCATTTGAGTGAAAATTCTGAAATGTTAAATCTACATCGTTCCTGTGGGATTTCAAGGAATAATATCTATTTTTCTGGATCTGTTCATCACAGCCTTGGTGCTCTTAGACTTACCATGGGTTAGTTCATTTTCTTTCAGTTGGGAAAAAAAACTGGTCCATGAGTTTGAGTAGATGCCTTTATCCATGATGGGTCTAGGATGCTTCGCATATTTCTTCTTTTTTAAAACAGTAATAATTAAATAGCCTTATTAAATTTTTAAAAAGAATGAGATACTTTATTAAATTTTTAAACAGTAACAATTGCCCAGCATCCCTTTTAGCTGCTAGCCTTAGCTATCCTCATCTGTACACAGTTATAATTCCCCTTATTGGGAAACTAGTTAGTCCCTAATATAAGTGACTTCCGCTTACACCTTGTTTCACGAACCAATCAACCAAGAAATTGATATGTTTCTATCAGAAACTCTGAAGCTTTAAATCAAATTTTGGTTTTCAACAATTAATGAATCTATACCTTCCATATATAATTGAGAAATGCAGTGACACCTGACCTGCAATCCGCTCTTTTATTTGAAAGAACAGATGCAGTTGTAGTTTTACTTCCCACCGTTATTTGGAAATTAAATTCTCTATTGAAGTAATTATAGATACATAATGGTTAACATGAGAACACACAATCTCCAGCATATAGGTATGGCATTGGCATCGGGCACATTGCTGATTCATGTTAACAGGAAACTAGAAACCACATTTGAAGTGTTATAGAATGCACTTCTCATTAAAATTAGCTAAACAAATCTTTCAGGTCGAGGAGAAAAAGAAATTGCCAAAGACCAATCTGCCACAAGAACTCCATTGTTTTAATCCATACGGTTCCCACTAACATCCAAGAATGAAAAACAGCATTATTTGCAGGACACTAAAGAAATAAGATTGGTTCAGTTAAACGGAACAGAAGGCAGAATCCAAGAAAAACAGAAATATGTATGGATCAAAAGATAGGAAGGCGAGAGTAAGAAGAGAACAAACTTAACGACGCCAAAAAGGGTAAAAATAAATAAAAATAAAAGGCAGAGATAGGAAAAGCATCCATACTTTTTCAATTGAAGCTGCTCCTCTTCAATTATCTGAAGAAAAAGAGTTTACAGAATTGCTAAGTCAAAAGACATCGGACTAATTAAACAAATTGAGAGAGAAAAAGAATGAATGAATGAAACAGACCTTCTCGGTGTAGGCAATGACAGGGGCTTCTCGGGGGAGGCCATCGGGTCCGATTTCGGGAAGGAGAGAGGGATTCGTGGCCATTGGGCTTGGAAATGGAACTGAAATTGAACTCCAGATGGGATCATTCCCTACTCCATTTCGTCGCCATCGATATCTCGATTCTGATTCGATCATTCATATGGGAATGTCAATTTTCGGATAAAATCGTCCGTCCGTTTTTCCCTCCTTTTGGGTCTTGTTTGGGCTGTCACTTGTCAGTATGATTGTCGAATGCCTCACTGGATCCTGAATACGGCCGGTCCTACTCCTACACCCTGATTCTGCCTTTCTTTTCTGTCTCTCATAGCCGACGTGTGTTTCGTTCGTACTCATAAGTCATGATTCATAAATTCTGTCTAGCAGCAGTATAAGCATAAAGGTCCGTTTGGGTCGGAGTGGGATTCCGATTCCCATTCTTTGGGAAATGGGATCCCCCCATCCCATTTGGGGGAATGGCCATTCTAGGCTACCATAGGGAATGAGATTTTCACCATACTCTCTCAAGAAGTAAATAACTCATGAAAAAAATCAAAATAATATAATAAAATATTATTAAATTAATAATAAGATAATATTATTATTATTATTAAAATAATAAATTATTAACAAAATATTAGTAAAATAGTAATAAAATAATAATAAAAATATAATAAAATTTTAATAAATTAGTAATAACAAATAAATATATTAATTACTAAATATAATAATAATAATAAAGTATAAATAAAATATTAATATAATATAATTAAAGTAATGAAATAATAATAACAATACAATATTAATAAACAATTAATGAAATGATATTTAAATAAAAAATACTAATAAAATACTATTAAAGTAATAATAAGATAATAATAATATCAATAATTAAAACAATAATGAAATATCAATAAAGTAATAGTACAATAATAAAATATTAATAAATTAATAATAAGCAAAGATATTATTTATTAAATAATAATAATTAAGTACAAATGAAATATTTGTATAGTATAGTTAAAGTAATGATAGAATACTAACATATTAATTATTAAATAATAATAAATAAATTTTAAAATAATAAAAAATAAAAGAATATTAATAAACTAATAAAAAATAATAATAATATTATTATTAAAATAATAATGAAATATTAATATATTCATTAAAAATTCATGAAATAATGATAAATACTAATAAAATAATAATAACAAAGTATTATTAAAATAATAATTATATATTCAGAAAATAGGTGATTCTAATTCTGATCCTGTTTGCAAACCAAACAGACCCTAAATTTGCTTTGCTCATGTTTCAATCACTGACACTTAGTCTCATGGCCCATTTCGTGTGCTGGTATTTTACCAGGGGTAAGTTATAAACCAAGTAATTGACCACGGTCCCCGCATTCATTCATCACAATATTGGATAATAAGCGACAATTTGGAGAGTATTAGTTACTTAGGTAATTGATACCCTCCTAGAGGGTGGGTAAGCAACTTACCCGTACTAAAATAATGCCACCCCCCAACCCCCGTTTCTCCCTTTACCTCGGTAACCTATATCACACATGAACATTGGAACCAAACTTACCTACGTAAGCTCGAACAAGAGTCCACATTGTCAGTATCTTGAATTTACTAAAATACCCATATTTAGATTCTCCTTGTTTTTTATCGTTTCCTTTCAACTACCTTCAACACAATTAAGTGGTGACACAAAAGAAACACCAATTCATAAAATAACAAAGTCGTTGAGGTTTGCACCTAAATAAAGGAAACCAATGTTTTTATTCGGTTAAAAAATGAATCGAATAAATCAAAATTTTAAATGAAAAGTCAAAACCAAAACCAGAATTTTTTATTCGGTTTATATATTATATATATTATACAATGTATATAATAAATTATATATTTTAATATATATATATATATAATGTAATACAATATAATATATTTTATACATATTATATATGTATTATATGTTAATATATATATATATATGTTATAGATAATAAAGTTCGGCTAATTCATTTTTTTTTGTTAACCAAGTTTCTAAACCTGAAAACAGAAAAAGAAACCGAAGTTTTATATAACAGAAAAAACCAAACCAAAATAACCAAAAACTAAAAAAACCGAATTGAAATAATCAAAACCAAAATTTTCGATTCGGTTTTTTCAGTTTTAACCGAATAATGCTCACCCCTAGTTTTCAAACAATCGTTGACTCAAACAATTGAACCAAAGCTGATCAGAAGTACTAGAAATCAACCAAATCAGGTCAAATTGGTCGGGTTGGTCAGTTTCATTAGTTTGATAAACAATCTTAGTTGAACTTAATTATTGTTATTTTTGTATTGTAAAAAAATTATTAAAAGTAGTATATAAAATATAAGGGAAAATCTATGATAAAGGAAAGATATGGTATCGGAAGAGTTTTGACCAATCAACATCCACCCATGAATTTTGATAAATAACACCTAATTAGCTACCACACTTATGATACCAATTGATTGGTCAAAAAATTTTAGATATCATATCTTTTCCATATCATAGTCAAATAAAAAATATAAATAATTATTAATTATTTAAAAAGTTAAAAATATAAGACAATTGTATAATCTTACGTGTTTCTATTGTTTAGCTTTTGCTTAACAAATCCTGTGCAATGCATGGGTCCCCCCGCTAATAAACAAACTATAACTAGACAATCAAGCTCTAATATTAGACCCTACAGAAAAATTATAAAATGGCAAAAATACCCTTAGTGTTCAATTCAGTCCAAATCCCAAGTATCATCACTATGCGATATCAGGACCTGTTGTAAGGCCTTCTGTCTAGAATAAGTCTTCAAGGATGCTGATTGATTCCTATCACAGTGTGGGGTTGTATTATATTGTTGAAATTACCCCACTTGTCCAACGAGTTCAAATGCTATGGAAAACTTCAAGAAAGATCCTCCAAGAGCAATGGACCAGTGTGATTCATCTTCCCCATCGGAGTGTGGTTTTTCCAAGGTTCAAAATATCAATACCCAATACATTGGTAGGGGTGTATCAGGCGTTTCGATACTCGTTTTTCTACTTTTTTTTTCTTTTATTTTTCAAAACTGGTTCAGGGGAGCCGGTCTAGGACCCCTCCATCCCCTGAACTGGTCAGACCCCCGATACACCTACTGTAGGGGCATATTGGAAGGGTCCCGAAAACGATACATATCAGCCGATACAGGCCGATACGTAACGATACATTGAACCTTGGGTTTTTCTATCTCAGGTATATGCATGGATCCAATTTTTGGAGTAACTTTCTCTGAACAACCTTTAAAGAAAAGGAGACTCTCAGGATATGCAGGGAAGAGAAGATTCTATCTTCTCTGCAAATATAAGCATTGAATTTTCAAACGAACAAGAAAAAAAAAGGTTGATTCAACATGGCAGCAGAGCATTACTTCTTCATTTGTACTACATTTTATTTTTCAATGCCTTTGAAGCAAGAGAGGTCCAATAATTGACTTCTGCGCTTGTTAAGATGGGATATCTACCATGGGATGATTTAAATGGCTGATCTACCAAGAAGATCAGATGTGTAAGTAATTGGTTTAAATACACTCTCAGAAGCGAGGTGAACTGCATTTTCCCCCTTCTAATCCTGCTACCTCAATTTATTTAGCATGCTTCACTGCAAGTAAAAATGATAAAATCAATGGCCGTACCAATTTGCTTAAGTGACAAACTGGGACTGAAAAAAGAACCAAATGAAGAACAGATATCACTCCTTAGAAAGGAATCTCAAGCTGCATTAGTTGGATACAACAAATTTAAAGGAGGGATGATGCTTTCTGATCATGCATCTAGCTTGGGCAAGATTTGAAGGAGTGCATCTCTTGTGGGCAAGGCAGGAACAGAGATCAAGCCTTGGAAAGGGAAACTCAAACAACATTAGTTGGATACAATTCACATGAGGGATGATGCTTTCTGATCATGCATCTTATGTGGACAAGATTTGAAGGACTGCTTGTCTTGTGGGCATGGCAGGAATTGCTCCTCTTTCTGTAACCGTGAGGGCACCACAGGCATTTGCAAATAAAATAGCTTCCCTTAACCGCTTCTCATCCTGCGGAAAAACACAAAGCATCTTAAGCACATAATAAATGTATCAGTTAAGACCATGTGAATTTTTAACCTTAGAAGGTGACTGCAGACTCTTCTGTAACACTATAATTTCATTTATTTATCTACATGATCTAGGCCTTTCACCTTCTCAGATTTAGAAACTACAGATATCCTCTCTCCTACTCTCAAGTGTCACAGGGGCATCCGTGCATGAATACACATAGTGTATGCAGATGCCAGAAACATAGGCTTGGCTTATTAAAAGTAATTAACATAGACTACTGGTTCTTTTTTTTTCATTTTTTTTTCTGGCAAGAGACCACTGGTTCTAGATATGGTGATGAAGATGAATAGAAACTTGGTGCACATGCATGTCCATCCAAGAAAGACCAGCAAGTATGTCTTCCAACTTGGTATATATGCATCTCTTTTCAATTTCCTCCAAATTTTAACCTTACACACTTCAAATAATTTCTCTAAATAATCCCTATAAAACCCTGGTGAATCCCAAGTTTGATTAAGCCACCCCTATATTTAAGCCCCTATTATCACATTAAACCAAATTTCAAAAAACCCAACTAAAAACTGCAGTTTCCAAAAGTTACCAATTCTAGGAATATCATCTTTTCGTACCAAACCATCTTAGAACTCTTCCATATTCAATCCACCTCCTTAGAATTTTTTTTTTTTAGAAATTTCTGCATATTATATGAGTTTCAACCCTAGAATAGCTTTTTAATCAAATATCATAACCCTATAACCCTAGATAAATCTCCTTAATCAAATATCATAACCCTGAACCTTGGACCTAAACTCTCAAAAACATCAATTTTTTTTCAGCTTTCCCCCGGAATTTTGCTACAAACTTTAGCCTTAGATCATTTTTTTTTTATAAGTTCCTTAGATCATATTAGTCACACATTAATTGGTATGAGAGTGGTCAACCCTTCAGGGGCTATTGCTTGGTGTAATAGTAAAATCTCAGGGCAACAAATGTGAAAACATGGGTATGAGCCTAAAAACGAATTGCCAAAGGTTAGGACCATATCAAGTCCACCCCTTCCAAGACCCCAGATGGACGGGACCAACATTGGGTAACTTCCTTCAGAGTAGTCAACCCTACATCATTTGGTATGAGAGCAGTAAAAATGATCCACTTCTTCACTATGATACCTGGACACCTGTACATGCTCAGCATACCAGTGTTGGACATAGTTTGTACCCAATATGACAATAGACACTGCATGGACACTTCTACAATATATTTTATGGTGTTATAACACTTTTAGAACATGTGAAATGATATGTTTGAACAAATTAATATGTATATGTTAGAAGCTTAATTAAATTTAGCAAGATATACATATTCAGATATGTCACTTAGTTTCAAAAACTAGATATATAAGCATGATAAATGGGTACCTACACCCATATTTGTCTCCAAAATCTTAGGAAATAATGTCATCTTTCATCTCCCTGTTTCCCAAATTTGTGTCCATGTCATCCATGTCCAGGCATCATTACTTCATCATTATGCCATCATGGGAGATGGGAGATGTTATCATCATGGCTTGGAAATTTGCACTGAGTAAGTTCAAAGAGGCTACACAGGCTTTCATTAAGTAAATGTAGGGTATATGAAATACTCGTATGTAAATTTAGTGCTCTTAAAAGGCCATATCCATCATTGCCTTCTCTCAAGTAGACAGAGCACAATTAAAGAAAAATGCTTCCACTGCATTTGTTTTGCACACCTCCAAGGAGAATTCCTGGCTCTTTCTAAGAACATCATGTTGCAGCAACCTTACATCTTATAATGCAGCATATTATGTATTCTCTGTTCATAATAACACAAATTTTTATCCTTGAGTACAATTGATCAAACAACTGGATGATTTCCAACCCATGGACCTTTTCCTTTGTGAAACATTTTAAGTCAAGCCTAATAGAATGTCTCATCCATTAAAATGTCCACTTAAAATCATCATTCCAACTTGTGGAACTTCAAAATCATCTTCTTTAAATGGAATAAAATCATAAATCTCCTATTCCTTTTGATTAATCATTAATTTATTTTAGTTTGTAAGCAAGGCGGGCCTATAAGATTAATATAGGACTAAGGTCTGGAATCAACAAAACAACTCAAATCAAATCAATACAACTCAGCTATAACCCCACCTATTTTCTGTCAACAAGTCTGCAGAAACAATGTGCATGCATTTTACCAAGTTAGCTAGCTGACATCTTTGAGACTGATACCCAAAAATAAAATATTTATAAGGTCCAGAAATCAAGCAAGTAGACAACATAAGTTATTTTAGCACCAATGAAGAAAATGGTGAAAAGTCATATGCAACAATTACAAAAGAAAGAAAAAACATTCATTTTGTGGCAAGGTAACGAGGCAAGCTCAAGGAACAAATACTTTTGGGGATTACTGGCAGATTATAATGCCAATATCTAAATCAGTCACAAACAGACCATTTGGAATAAACTCATGAAATGAAAATCCCTAAAGAAAATGATCAATACTGAAACATACTAAAAAAAGCAGAGTCAAACAATATGAAAAGTGGCAGTAGAAACAGGAACGGAAAAGAGAATGGAGAACTAAGAATTGTACTAGATTTTGCTAACTACTAGTCTACTACTGTATGATAAAACGCTAATCTTAATGAGCAACATAAACAATAGACAGACACCAATGATTTATGCAAGGAGAGAAAAGGTACCTTATACAGATTTAGGTCAGATGCCAAACTGCTCAGTATCCCACTGACAAATGCATCACCAGCACCAGTTGTGTCAATGGATTTAACTTTAACACCACCAACCTTACCCTTAAATTCCTGCAATATGGGTTAATTACAAAGAGAAGGTAAATGATAAATAATGCTATAGTGAATTAATTCAAGGGAAATCCAGTGGTTTGCCAAACACAATCACAACTCCTGCAGGATCCAAAAGTTCTCAATCTAAGGATACATTTAGTGAATTAGTGTTTCATAATTAGGTGCCATTAACAAGTACCAACACGAAGTGCAATTTTTTCAATTTGATACTCCTGAAGCAACAGAAAAAAGTACTGGATTTCTTTATGATGCTTTTGAGGCATAAGAAGGATGCTTTATGGCTCTTAATCAAAGAGAATCCAGATAGCCGATGAGTTTTTTTCCTGTGAATATTCTTTGAGAAATCATGTTTAAACCAGTCTGCATTCCTCGTTAAATACAGTCTGGTAAATGCACATACAAATACAACATGCTTAGGATTTAGGAACCATTAAGAAACTTCACCTTCATGGACCTATTCCATAACATCAAAATGTAGGTAAAAAAGGATTATTTTTCAAGGAGGGCTTCCAGTTAATATTTAAAATCCTAGCCAAGAAAAGCCATATGCTTACCTTGGTGTAATACCTGCATCCTTTTTGCCCTTCAGTTACAAGCAAAAGTTTAAGATTAGGACGGAAAAGCTTCTTTAACACCACATTATCATCATAAGGATCATCACCTCCCGTCAAGAATGAGATTTCTTCCTCGCTTATCTGCAAATAGTTCAAAAGATGATTCAGCTCTTATTTAAATATAGGATTAATGATTTCTTTTCATTGAAAATTATTTTACACTTATTTTAAAAATATGACCATTTATTTTAAATATATGATCAAAGGGAAAGGCTTGAATGAGAGAAGGGTAGAAAATTGTGGAGCTCTATGCCAGCTGTATTGTCTTGGTGTATTTGGAGGGAGAGGAATCAGAGAGTATTTCAGAATAGGAGTAACTCCTTGGAAGATCAAATCAGGAAGATTCTGGGCACTATCCATTCCTGGTTGGCTGCAACAGAGCAATTCAAAGGAGTTGCCCAT
Source organism: Nelumbo nucifera (assembly GCF_055504915.1). Taxonomy (NCBI): domain Eukaryota; kingdom Viridiplantae; phylum Streptophyta; class Magnoliopsida; order Proteales; family Nelumbonaceae; genus Nelumbo; species Nelumbo nucifera. The sequence continues at coordinate 189,979,387 of NC_142649.1, forward strand.
CAAATTATTTGGACCCTGCCATTTTGTTTTTGTAAGGCTGGCAGGGCAGGAGTGATCAAAATTCTAACTTGTAAAGATTTTATGTACATGGCCTTTTTTTAAATGAATACAATCAATACTTTACCTTTTCTTCAAAAAAAATATATATTTTCCATTTCAATGTTAAATGTCATACTTTTAGAAGTTATACCTTGATGATGTCTGCTTGGTCCCATATACTCATTATGCCCTGCCTAGCAGCCTCCGCTGATGGCCATAGTGGCAATCTCAAATTTGGATCATAAGAGAGGATGCTACCGGACCTTTTTGCAATGTTCATTGCAGAAAGATGTGTTGAACGACATGGTTCCTCAATCAAACTAATTGAGCCATAATGAAAGATAGTTGCCTGCATTTGCATTTGTTCAGATATAAAGAGACAAAGAAGAATTTTCTGTATATTAATAACAGTTTTGAGGTTTAAATCATTAACAACATTTTATCATGTTTCATTTTTTTTTGGATCAGTAACATTTTATCATGTTTCACCATTGAAAGAAGAAAAAGAAGTTCCATATCCACATAATAAATAAGAGACCACCAACTCTAATTACCTTCTTAATAAGGCCCACATCAAGTTCTGACTCACGAAGAAGCATATCTGCACTTGGATGGCGGAAAAACAAAAATTCTCGCTCGCCATCAGCTCTAAGTGTAACAAATGCTAGAGCAGTCCGTGCACCAGAATCAAACCGCACGCCAGAAATGTTGACATTATTTTGCTTCAAAATGTCAGCTAACATGTGCCCAAACTCATCATCACCTACCTGTTACACAAGTGTCAAAATTAAGTTCTGCAACTGGCTCCATAAATGGCAAAATACCAGAGTTTCTGGAATGAATCTAAAAGAAAAAAAGAAAATAATATGATAGCTTGTGCGTAGCATAAAATAAAGATGAAAGAAGTCCTGGTCCTGACTGCAGAGATGATCAAATGAACCTTGCCAATAAAAGCTGATGATCCTCCCAGTCTTGATATCCCAACAGCAACATTAGCTGGAGCCCCACCTGGAACTTTCTTAAATGTAGGTGCTTCTGCAAGTGAAACTCCATTAACAGTTGGAACAAAATCTATCAACATCTCCCCAAAACAAACAACGAGTGAGTTATTTCCTTGGGTCCCCCCTCTTTTATCAGCAGGAAGAGATTTAGATGCATCTACACAAAAACAATTACCCCAAAGTCAGCAAGAACTTATTTCCAAATGATTTAATCCCATTATTAACAGGGAAGGCTTTGGAGCTTCAATAGATATTATGCTGCAGAATAGATGGAAAACAGTACTCCATCCTACTCAGAAAAGAAAACACTATATTCTAGATCAGGCACCAGACCAATGCACCCAAAATCTTAAAATCTATTCCAGACAAGTTGAGTTACAGCATCCGAGCTTGACAGAATACACTACCATTTTTCATATGAGATAGCAAAAGCAAAGCTAGGAAATATATTTCTTTACTAACGGAAGCGTAGGCGATTTACAGTACAAGTTCGTATGACCTCAACAATGTAAAAAGATAGGTCAGTTAACATCAAGAAAAACACAACTAGACCAATTTGTTACAAAAGGAATACTGAATGCGGTCAATCACTTAGAGGGTGGTGAGGAGATTCCAAGAGAAACCAGATTGAAACCCGGCAAGTCGGAGATAAACCATTGTTTTCACTTATTTACAGCTTATATCTTCTCACTAATCCCCTGACTTAAAACTTTTGAACCCAGAGCAACACTCCGGGTAGTCAGTAGACCAGCTGCAACAAACCTGCATCATCTTGCAGTTGAAAAGACCAGATTTATTAAAATCTACTATGTATACAAGTTCAGATAAATACTCAAATCCACTCTGCCAATCTAACTAGCTCCGAGTTCTTCCAGGATATGTCATTAAAACATTTATTCTTTCCCTTTTTCTCTTATCCTTTCCTGTTTTATTCTTTGGATAAGTTGATCCGGAAAGCAAAGAGAAACCCACATCTCCAACAGATTCAATTTCCAAGATTGTTTCTTGTATATTTTAAGGGAACAAGAATAAAATACCAATCAGGAAAAAAGAGGAGTAAATAAACAGGGGAGGTCAAAATGAAAGGCAAAGAGACAGAGATAAACAATCATGCTACCGGTTTGTCTCAGATAACAAATCTCGAATTAAAAAAAGAAAAGAAACAACAAGAAGGTTGGATTTTTTAATAGAAATGAATTCGAACCACAACCAAATCAAGAATCAAAATTCATAGCTGGGCACCTGAAGTGCGTTGAGCCATCTTGATGCTAACGTGCGAGAGTCTTAACACTGCGCGAAGGAGAGCAAATATAGAAACTGAAACAGTAACAAAAACAAGAAGAAAGAAGAAGAAGAAGAAGAAGAAGAAGAAGAAGAAGAAGAAGAAGAAACAGGAGCGAAAACAGAGGACGATCCGGTGGAAGACAGGAAGAAGGGAAGATGTTGGTGAAATAATAACAAAAGCAGAGGAGAAGAACTTTACATTATAATAATAGGAGCATGAGAGGGACATCCATGTTCTGATAAATCTAGTCGTTTTTCTGTTTATTAATAAATTGATAAATGATAATCATTAAATCTGGCCAATAAGCCACAAGCGGTATTCTGAAAGGATAAAGATAGTCACGACTACGTATCGAATAGGGATACCTTTTGTCTTTTTCTTTTTTAAGGGCAGTACCCCATTTATCAAAATTGAAACGTGCCCTAATCAGCCCAGCCCAATTCCTACTTTTTAGGCTGCAAACGGATTGAACGGATATAAGTATATCCAATTTTGATTAATTCAATCGGATCGTGTGCATCCTGCATTTTATTAATAAAATGAATTTAATATAAACAAAATAAATTAAAAATTACTTATATGCAACTTGAACGTGTGATGTATCATCCACGTATTCCTGCTGAGTCCAGATCTTCTCCTCACGTAACTGGTAATTCAATCGGTGATAAAGGCGTGTGATGTGTGGTATCAGATATTAGTAGATTGTATTTTATTGGCAGGAGATCCGGATTCGATAAGGGCACATCCAAAAGTTGATATCTACAGCAATTATAGAATATCTCCAGTAACTTGCAAAAGGAGATGACGAAAAGGTCATCTGCTGTTGTTTGGCTGTTATTAGGGTTAGGCCAAGGTTTAATATGGGCTGATATAAGAGTTTGACCGGTTCAGGGGATGAAGGAATCCTAGATCGACTCACTCCTCTGAATCAATTTTGAAAATAAAAAAAAATAAGTATCAAAACGCCTGATACGCGTTTTGTTATTCCTTTGTTTGGTTAGTTTGATCTGAATTTCCCAGGGGCCAGGTCGTAGAGAACCGTAGGTGAAGGGTAGAGCTTTGATCTGAAATTCTGAATGAATGCATCCTTAAAAGTTTACAACTTTGCCCCCGAAAAGGACATTTAATTACGACAACATCCTCGTTGTCGTTGCTGTCTCTCACTCTCTCTGATCTGGTCTGTACCAGAGCCACCTGTCGTCGTCGTCGCGTCACTTCTGAGTGCTCGAAGGATGATGCCATTACAGATAATCCTAATTCCTAGGATTCCATACTCGTACTGTCTGGTGGCTACTCACTCTGCTCTCTGCTGATTCTATTTCTGCTCTTGTTTTGATTGTTTTGTGCGGGGGAGTGGATGGTTTTGTCGGTAATGGTATATATTAATATCAGCCAGCCTGACCCAAACCTTGAGATCTCTATCTGTTTACATTTATTATGGTCATTAGTTATTGAGTCGCTCATTGAACCATCGCCCTTTGTTTTTGTTTTTTCAGGTGATAAAACCCATCCGCTTCTAGACTCATGGGTTGTTTGATAACGCTGAAATTGGTGAACAGAACAGACAAAATTATTGTTTTGTTGATTAAAATAATTAAATAAATAAAATTAAGGAATATAGTAACCCTCTCCACTTCTAGACTCATGGATTGTTTCTGATAACCCATCAGCCATTTTAGCGGTTATTAAAATTGAAACGGCCCCAAATGGGGCGGGGGGTTTCAAAGAGGGTACCTGCAAAATGTAACGGTGCAAATGGATCGGAGATCCGAATCCGAATCTTTTTGTGGATCCGGATAACCCTCTATCAGATTTCAGATTTCAGATTTCGGCTGAATCGGTTGATCGGATTTGATTGAAACTAGGCTTTCGGATTGGATCAGTTAACCAGATCTGGTTGAAAGTCAGAGCAAGGGGTCGTGTGATGCACGGGGTGGGGCAATCCTCCCTATCTCTCACCCTGTAAGTCAATACACTCTACTCAATCCTTGCTCGAATTCGGGGCGAGGCACCCATTCCCCGTCGGGGATGGGGAATCTTGATTCCTCAAGTTTTCCTTACTCTAATTTAACCATCTAAAAAAATCTAATTTTTGGATATTTTACAAATAGGATTTTGAGAATTTGGGGGTATTTTAGAAATTGGATTATGACAATTTGGGGGTATTTTATAAATGAAATTATGGAATCTAGGTAAATATTAAAGTATCAGTATCGGGTATCGTATCAGACAACTCGGATACATATATGAATACGGATACGCTTAGGAAACACATGGATACAGAAGAAAAATATGAAAATGCATGGATACACTATGAAAATACATACAAATTCCATAAATACAATAACATCATTAAATTTAAGATCAAAATAATCACAAATAGTATATAAATACATAGGAAATGTATATTTTAGTGATGTATATGAAGAAATATATTATAATTAATATCAGGATGCATAGATATCATATAATTTTATTTAGGGTAAAATACAAAAACCTCCCAGAATTTCTGACAATCATAAAAACCTCCCTTATAGTTTCATTTTAGCAAAAACCTCCCTTCTATTTTTGAAAAATTCAACAAATACCTCCCTTCCGTCAATGACCAAGACGAAAAACGTTAAAGAGATGATCATTTTTTTCAAAATACCTATTTTATCCTTTTATGAATTAATGTGCATATGTTTTTACTAAAATAGCCCTGTCACTCAGACATTGCTCATCTTCTTCCTCACACGCATAGTGACAGAATGGCAGTACACTCCATAATAATCCGCTCGAACACTATTAATCTTCTTCAACTGCTTCGCCATTAAAGCATTCACGGAGTCTCGCATGAGAAATCTGTAGGTTCTTCTCATGGAAAATCTGTTGGTTCTTCTCACGGAGTCTTGCATGAGAAATCTATAGGTTCTTCTCACGGAGTCTCACACAAGAAATCTGTAGGTCCTTCCTCTCCTCTGGGTCCAAAGCAAAATTCGCTTGCTAATCTCCTCTCCTCTTTACTCCTCTTGGGTTTAGCTTGTTTAACAGTGGCTCTTCTTTACTGGGCTTACCTAGGTGGACCCACCTAGGGAAGGTATTGGTGGAAGAAAGGAACCAGAGCCAAGCCAATACCAGGGTCGAGAGGATTCCCTGTGTTTGGAAGCATGAATCTTATGGCTGGCCTCGTGCACCGTCGGCTGGCAACTGTGACGGAGCAGTGCAGAGCCAGTTGGCTCATGGCTTTCAATCTCGGAGAGTCTCGTGTCATCGTCACTTGTAACCTCGATGTAGCGAAAGAATCTTATGGCTGGCCTCGTGCACCGCCGGCTGGCAACTGTGACGGAGCAATGTAGAGCCAGTTGGCCTATGGCTTTCAATCTCAGAGAGTCTCGTGTCATCGTCACTTGCAACCTCGATGTAGTGAAAGAGATCTTGAACAGCTTTGTCTTTGTTGATTGTCCTGTGGAGGAGTCAACTTACAGATTGATGTTCAATTGAGCCATCGGATTCACTCCTTATGGGGTTTACTGGAGAATGCTTCGAAAAATCACTACCACCCATCTTTTCTACCCAAAACAAATCAACGGGTTGGAAGAGCAGAGGTTCTGAATCACCAATCAGATGGTATCATCTCTTTAACGTTTTCTGTCTTGGTCAATGACAGAAGGGCGAAGCAGTTGAAGAACCTACAGATTTTCTGTGAGAAGAACCTACAAATTTCTCGTGTGAGACTCCGTGAACGCTTTAATGGTGAAGTAGTTGGAGAAGAGGAACAATGATCGAGCGGATTATGGAGTTGCTGAGATAGGGCTATTTTAGTAAAAACATATGCACATTAATTTGTAAAAGGGTAAAATAGGTATTTTGAAAAAATGATCATCTCTTTAATGTTTTCCTTCTTGGTCATTGACGGAAGGGAGGTATTTGTTGAATTTTTTAAAAATAGAGGGAAGGTTTTTGCTAAAGTGAAACTATAGGGGAGGTTTTTATGATTGTTAGAAACTTTAGGGGAGGTCTTTGTATTTTACCCTTTTATTTATAATGCATCAATCAAGAGTCCAAGGCACTAAGCATATGCACCTATTATATTTTAATTTTACATAAATTATTTTTATTTTTATTTTTTAACATTAACAAAAGTCAACTAAATATTAAATTCTCAAATACAAATTAAAATATTAATTAATAATGTATAAAAATATAATCTCAACTTAAAGTATATTAAATTTGTTAAAATTTATAATATAAATATCATATCAAAATTCATAATTTTAAATTAATAAAATAATCATTATTTAATTAATATTTTATTTATATAATTTTTTTAATATGAAAAATAAATTTTTGAAATAAATATAGATTAATGGATTTGATAAATTCAATTTAATGTTATATTCTTAAATATTTTATAAATAATAAATATGTTGTTATTACTTATTGATATAAATTAAAATAATTAATAATTTGTAAATATATACAATAATTTTAATATGCATATCATTTGAAAATTTATAAATTTTAAGTATTAAAATAATTGTTCTATTCTTAATATTTTATTTGTATAATTTTCTTGATATTAAAAATCATCTTTTTATATAAACATGGATTTGATAGATTATTTATTGTATTAGTTTATAAAATATTGTTTTTGAATATTATTCTTTTGAAATTTTAGTTTTTCCTTGTATTTGTTTTGAAATTTTAGCTAGAGTTTTTTTTGGTAATAAAGATTAAAAAAAGTGCATGTAGAGACAGAAGTTAATAAAGTTTATTTTATTTGGTTTATTATCATAAGGATAAACGTGGATTAGTGGCTTAGAATTGCACTTAAGGTGTAAAGCTCTGGGTGCACTTTGGTATCCGAGTTCTTATCATCATATTTGCACTTTTTATAAAGAAATACTACGTATCAATGCATAGCGGTTTGTATCGTAGCGACCGATACAATGCGATACAGGCCGATACAAATCTGTACCTATGGGATACGCTTCTGTTTATAGCATATCCTGTACCGCCATAGGCCGATACTGATATTTAAATCCTTGATCCTAGGATTATAAGAATATGAGGAAAACTTAGAGATATTTTAAAAATAATATTAAACCTACGGATATTTTACTAATTTATCATCGGGTTTGGGGAATTACATGCAAACCCCATCCCTAATTTGGGGCAAAAATATTTTCTCTATTTCCACCCCATCCCCATTTAAGATTTGAGAAAACTTGCCTCGTTCCGGGTGAGGCAAGGTAGGGCCCCATAGTTTTACTGGGAAAATTGCCATCCCTACAATTTTAATAATTTTCTATAACTAATTAACTAATAGTAAATTAAAGGGAAATTTCTCGATCAATACCCTTTAATTTGGCTCGAGTGACAATTTGGTCCCTGAACTTTAAAATGTGACAATCTAGTACCCAAACTTTTAGTTTTGCAACAATTCAGTAATTAGCATAAAAAGACAAAAATACCCATTTCATTTTTCAATAACAGAATTTGAGTCATTTTTGAAATGACAAAAATGACCACTATATTGAGGGACTCCTCTTCCGCCTCTGCCTTGACCACAAAATCCGATGAGCCTGCCCTCGGATAATAAACAACCTCAAAAGGCCTATTTACTCCCGCTAATTCAGCAGCCTCTACTATAGATTCAGTTGGAACCCTGCACCTGCTACTCCTCAAGAACCCCTCTCCACTTCCAAACCCCTCTTCCATTTTCACAATGGGAGAATCCACAGAGCACAGACCCAACATGTTAATTCCACCGAACACAGTCCATATTGGCGCTTGACCTCACGGTGCATCCCATGGTAAATGTGCAGTGGGGGAATATTGAATCTACACAAAACCTGGGAACCAAAAACCCACCTCCATTGTTTGCACCACTTGGTGTCAAGATCTTCGAGAATGACAAAATCTTTTTCTTAGAATCCTTAATGTCACTGTCCTATGACAATCCCGTTACAACCGGCGGTATACGAATCATTCTGGAAAACGATCGATCCAACAGTTCAAGACGTATTTTTGCAAAAACCTCATCAGTATCAGGATCCTCTAAGAACATAACCGACACGATTCTGCACAGAATCATGTGCCTGATGCAGGCTAGAGAACTAAAATCTTGAGAAGAAGAAGCTTGCTCCACATGGCCTTGCGGGAAGTAGTAAACCGTGGAACCGACAGTGGAGATTTTTAACTCATTTTGAAGTTATACTTTGTAAGACAACCAGCACACTAAGAATAAAAATAGACTATTCCCCTCAACGAATAGGTTGTGTCACTTCCAACAATTTGTTCCTCTAATAAAAGACAAAATAAAAAATAAATAGAGATCATAATCTCCTACAATATTGCTTGCCATCGAAAGTCCATCTCTCCTCTTTACTATTCTTCTACAAGGAAGCGAAGATGCTTCCCTTCCGGAGTGGACATACCCTTCAAATGAACGATACCATGTGATAAACTTTTCATTTCTGCAACCTCTTCTTCTCCTTCTATCTCATCGTCGCTGTTGTAGATGAATCGAGTGTGCTTCCCTATAAACCCCAACATTTTCTTCTGGTTCACATTCATCTTTCTCAGCAATGACCAAGTGAATAGAGCCATTCAAGATTCAACAACCTCTGTTCTTTTCATCCATCCCCGTGACAGACTGAACACAAAGTAGATTATATTTTAGAATTCAATTGAATTGGAGGGAAAAAGAATGGTTGGTCAATGAATGCCACCTCTCCTCTTTGTTCCTTCAACCCAAATAGAAGAGAAAGGGGAATAGGGTAAAAAGAAAGGAAAAGGGTAAAATCAGAATTTTATCATAAAGGTTAGTTTTGGCATTATGAAATTATTTAAATTGTACATCATCTCACGTGATGGCTTTGACTGATGGTGAGTTAACGCTAGGTACCAGAATGTCGCAAATTGAAAGTTCGGGTATTGGATTGTTGCATTTTAAAGTTTGGGGACCAAATTGTAACTCGAGCCAAAGTACATGGTACTTATCGGGAATTTTCCCTAAATTAAATAACAATTGATGATGCATGATCCGGTTGGTCCTAGCTACCGGTAACCTTGCCTCTGACGGAGCAGGAGATGCCTAAAACAGGGAGGAAACAAGAGATTCCGGGGGAGGAACCCGGCGGGAATGCTTCGATGCTCAAGTTAGTACTCTTGAAAAGGCAAGGAGAATGAGAGATTCTGAGACCAGAAGGCACAAAAATATCACTTACCTTTACTCTGGGGGAAGAGGGCCTTTTATAACCACCCTAGTGCACTCACTCCCAAGCCTCTACAAGATCAGGTATAACCGCCTCTATGGGGGTCAAGCATAACCGCCACTGTCTTCTCTATCAGGGCCATCTCTACAACAACTAAAATGGTGGTAGCAGGTGGCCGTTGGAGTGCTGTTGTCATTTGTCAAATCCCTGATCAGTTAGGCGCGCTGCCTCAGAGTACGGGCTTCTTTGTCAGGTACGGTTTATTCAGTCACGCGACCTGGAGCCGAGGTGTCGGAGTGGTGCACGAGATGAAGTCTTGAGTCCGAATAGGAGTGTGGCCCGGGCTGTTCTGAGGTGCCGGGGTGTGGCCCGGACTGACCCGAGGTGGGTTAGTCCGGGCTTTGCCCTTTGCGGGGTTCCTTGCAAGGCTCGGGACTTCTAGGGAGAGCTCGGGTTCCACCTCTTGGGAAGCGCGGATTCCTTTCAGGGAGCTTGGGGGCCTCTCCTTGGGGAGATCGGGCTTCTTTTTGGGATATGGTTTTGTCGCTGTGCCGAGATGACGCTCTTGTCAGGTCATACCCGATTGCTTCCACGTGTCGCATAGCCAAGGGGTTGGGCCAAATCTACCTCCATCAATTGCCCCCCACTCCCTGTGCCCGGGGTCTTGACCCGACGTGGGGAGTTCACGGACTGACAGGTGGATTTGTCCCGTGGCGTGCTTTGTCCAGTTTGGAGATTCTCCGGTCTGACCCGCCTATTCTCTTGGCTCGACCAGGGTCATCTCGGCTTGACTAAAGGTCAACCCGGATTGCGTACAGCTCACGCGTGGACGTCAAACGATTATCAATTTTCGGACGTCAAAAGTTCGCGCTAAACTGATTTCACCTCGGGGGTCGTGCAGCCGATTTTTCTGAGAGCCGTTGGATGGCTTTGATCTTGACCGTTGATGCACGGGCATAGCGACTATAAATAGTGGGGGCCCTGGTCACTTTTCCTTTGCCAGTATTCAGTGCTTGTTTCTTGAGCTTGCGTTCAAGGTCTTCAGCTCACGTCACTTTTCCTAGTTCGGTAGCTTTTCCTTGGTGAGTCCCCTTAGCTTCTTTCAATTTCCTTTCCTTTTCAATGTCTAGTTCAGGTAGCTTAGATACTCTTTTAGGAGGGCCTGAGGCCGAGACTTTGGGTCGGATTGCCTCTTTCGACAGCCTTCTGGATGAGCCGGAGGTAGGGCCTTCAGTCCGGGTCACCTCTGGCAGCCTGGAATCCACTTCTCATCGAGTTCAGATGCTAGACAAGTTCGGACCCTCCACTATGACGTTTGAGAGACTTTGGTCTCTTGTTCGTTAGTTCAACCTGCCCGAGGAGTATACTTATAGTTTACCTACGGGCAACTTCCCTTGGGATCACGGTTCGGATGAGATCATGATTTTCCGGGAGCAGCTCATTGCCGGGCTGCGCCTTCCTTTTCATCCCCTAATCGTCGAAGTCTTGAATCACTTCGGCGTCACCGTTGGTCAGCTCCACTCGAACTCTATCCGCAATGTCGTTGGGACCATCTCCCTCTGTTGTGAACACGTCATTCCTCTAGACTTAGAAATTTTTTCTGCCCTTCTTATGCTTAAGAAGCAATAGAGCTTCCTCCCCGAGCACAGGTGGGCCTATTACCTGTCTCCCCGCCCGGGATTTAAATTTCTACACAAGCTTCCAAGTAAGGTCCCGGCATGGAAGCGAGACAACTTCGTGGTACGAAGTGCTACGGGGTGGCCGTTTCCCACTCATTGGAGGGCGGCCGTTCCTGACCCTGTTGTCATGTTAGATAAAGACATGGCAGAGACCTTCCAGTCTTGGGCCCAGGTTGGGCTCGAGTGCGGAGATTACCTTACGGAGGCCAAGCTTATTCAGGCTGGTCTGAGTCCCGGTAGGTTTTTTTACTCAGTTTTTTTTTTTTTTTTTTTTTTTTTTTTTTTTTTTTTTTTTTTTTTTTTTTACTGATGCCGAACTCTTTTTGCATGTGCCATGGAAGCGGAGAAGACCCGTGGTGTCAACTTGCTTTATGGGATGAAGAGAAGGAAGCGGGTTACTAAGCGGGCTCGCATCGAGTCTCCTCGGGCTGTGGAGTCCGAAGTCCCAAGCTATCCTCCAATCATCAACCTGGAGTCTCCTAGGGAGCCCGAGGTGGCCGAGCCTATCCCAGAGGTCACGGAAGCTCGGGAGGTCGATACCACGGAAGCTTCCCATACCCAGACAATACTCTCTAGTTCGGGGAGACAGGAGAGGGCTGGTAGTGTGCTGACTCCGAGCTGTGCTCTCCGCAAGAGCAAGAAGGGCGTCTATCCCGCGGAGGTTTCGGCATGGGCTGACCTTCCTCCAGGTCACATCGGCACACGCACTACGTCTCATGCTATGGTGGTAAGTCGAAGTGGTCTCCCTTGTCTTTTTATTTATGCTGTATTATTCTCTTCTCGTCGGGTTGACTTGTTTCTCACTTGGCAGGTGAACTCCTCTATCCACGCCCTAATTCTTCAATCAGAGAGGAGTCTGAAGCGGGCATAGGTTTCCGAAGAGGCTTCCCATGCAACGCATGCCGAACTGAGGGCAGCTTGGGAGTGGATCCATTGTCTTGAGGGCAACACTTTGGCTCAGAAGAATGAGTTGGAGAGGCTCCAGAGAGAGAACGACGCCTTGAGGCTCATTGTAAAGCACCTCGCGACGTCAAAAGGGGCCTTGGAGCACGAGGTGGAATACCTCAAGGCCGATATCAAGGAGAAGTCCGAGATCTTCTTCTAGGCCCTCGAGGACACTAAAGTGAAGGCCGTCAATGATTACATCGCGTCGGAGCACTTCGACGACCTGATGATGGGCTCATATCGGAGAGGTTTCAAACTGAGTCGGTGGATGATAAGGCATGCGTACCCCAAACTCGACACCCATGCCATAACCACTTTGCATATCACTCCGGAGATGGCTCTCGCAGTTGACAACGACTTGGACTCTGAAGATGAAGCAGACGCCCCGAGTGCCGCGAAGTTCCTACTGATATTTTGGGCGAGGGAGGTGTGCTTACAAAGTGATATGTGTCGAGCCTGCGAGCTCGTGTTTTTTTTTTTTGAATAGATTGTAAACGAAACATTGGTAATGAAATACCTTTTTTGTTTAAGTGTTGTGCAGTCATTCTTTCCTTTTGCCGAAGTGACTATATTGCCGAACTGTTAGAATTAGGTCCCCAAAGCGAGGGGGTTTCTCGAGACGAGTTAACAAAGTAAGGCTATACGCCTGATTTGTTCTCCGCCTGGGTCGATTTATCGGTTTGTCTTCAATAGGCCTAGCTCGGAGCGGGCTATGCACCTCAGGTTTCATACCTGTTTTGCCTGCTCTTTCGGCGCTAATACTTGGTTTTGCGTTAAAGAGGTGTCGAGGTCATTATCGGCTCGGCGCTTTAACCCATTGGCTAGGATACTTTCCTAGGATTTGCCCATGCCGAAGAGGCGACTGGGTCTTATGGTGCCAAGGTCCTTGTTATCTTGGCATTCTGGCCCTTAGGCTTTGGGGGTGGCTCATAGTCCACTTAGTTCGGTAATTTACAGGTAATATCACCTTAAGTTGACGATGTTCCATGCTCGGGTATTTGTCTACCCTCCAGGGTTTTGAGCTTGTACGCTCCTCCGAGTACTCTCTTTACTTGGTAGGGTCCTTCCCAGTTCGGTCCGAGCTTGCCAACGCCGGGCTCAGGTACCATGACCTTGCGGAGAACCAGGTCACCGACGTGGAAGTTTTGCTTCTTGAATCTGGCATTGTAGTACCGAGCTACCCTTTGCTGGTATGCTACAGTCCTGATGTAGGCGAGGTCCCTCACCTCGTCGAGTAGGTCGAGGTTGGTACATAGCTCGTCGGCTGGGATGACTGCCTCTGTGCCGTAGGTGAGGTTGAAGGGAGTTTCTCCGGTGGTGGTCTTCTCTATAGTTCAGTAGGCCCATTAGACGCTGGGTAGCTCGTCCGCCCTTAGTCCTTTAGCTCGGTCTAGCCTGGCCTTCAGTCCGTAGAGGATAGCTCTGTTAGTGACTTCTGCCTGACCGTTTGCTTGCGGGTGTGCGACCGACGTGAAGTTCTGCCGAATTCCCATGTCTTGGTACCATTCATGGAATTTGATATCCTCGAACTGCTTGCCATTGTCGGAAATCAATACCCGAGGTAACCCGAAGCGACATACTATGTTCTTCCAAAAGAAGTTCTGGACGTTTCGAGTTGTGATTGTCACGAGAGGTTCAGCTTCTACCCACTTCGTGAAGTAATCTACCGCCACTACTAGGAACTTCCTTCCACTTGTTGCTGGCGGGAATGGCCCGAGTAGGTCGATGTCCCATTGCACAAAGGGCCATGGACTGGTGAGATACTTGAGGTTAGCGGTGGGTTGATGGTGGATATTGGCGTGCTTCTGGCACTTATCGCATTTTCTGACTAACTCAACGGCGTTTGCTTTCATTGTTGGCCAATAGTACCCTTGTTATAGTGATTTTTGAGCGAGGGCCCTGCCCCCTAGGTGTTCGCCACATAGGCCTTCATGAATGTCATGAAGTACAAGCTCGGCTTCAGGAGGTCGCAAGCAGCGTAGGTAGGGGAGCGTGTAGGATCTTCGGTACAACCGTCCATCTATTATGACGTATTTGGCTGCCTGGTGCTCTACCCTTTTGGCGGCATTGCGGTCTGTGGGGAGGGTCCCATGTAGCAGGAAGCTCGTGAGTGGATCAATCCAGCTCGGATCTGCTTGGATGATAGGAGGTACCTCCTCTGCCCCCCCGAGAATGCTAAGCCGAGGTAAGTCTTCTATGTACACGGTCTTCATGGTGTTATCACTGGTGCTGGCTAACCGAGACAGGGCATCGGCCTCAGCATTCTCCGACTTCGGGATTTGCCTGATGAAGTGTGACCGGAAATCAATTAGAGCCTCCTTTACTTTGGCTAAGTAGGCAATCATAGTTGGTTCGCGGGCTTCGTATTCACCTGTAACCTGATTGACCACGAGCTGTGAATCGTTGCAGATGACAATGTGTTTTGCTCTTACCTCTTGGGCCAGGGCTAGCCCGGCCATCAATGCCTCGTACTCCGCCTCATTCTTGGATGCCGCGAACTCAAAGCGTAGTGCGTACTCCAGTTTTGTGCCACTCGGACCGTGAAGAACTACTCTGCCTCCGTTGCCCCGCTGATTTGAGGAGCCATCTACGTGAAGGATCCAGGGCTCTTCATCCTAATTCGCGCTTGTCCTAACTAGGAGAGATACTGAACTGGGTGCGACCTCACAGTGCTCGGACTCAACCGGCCTAGGAGCACCGAGCTCACCCGGACTGGGGGCTTCGTGCTCAACTGGGCTAGGAACTTCGGAGTTGAATGTGCATTCCGCAACAAAATCCGCCAAGGCTTGGGCCTTGATAGTAGTTCGCGGCTTGTACTGGAGGTCGTACTCACTGAGCTCGATGGCCCACTTCGTCAATCGACCAGAGACCTCGGGCCTGATTAACACTTGCCTCAGGGGTTTGGAAGTATGGGCGGACCTTGCGGGCTGCAAAAACCAATGCGTAGGCTAGTTTTTCTATCTCTGGGTATCTCGTCTTTGCTCCCTGCAACACTTTACTAACATAGTAGATGGGTCATTGGACCCGGTCTACTACCTTTATTAGTACCGTGCTAACCACTTCGTCACTTGCTAAGAGATACAGCTCTAGGACATCGCCCTCTTCGGGCTGGGTCAAAACTGGGATACCAGTGAGGTACCTTTGGAGTTCGTCAAACGCGAGCTGGCAACCTGGGTTCCACTCAAACCCTTTACTTTTCATTGCTTTAAAGAAAGGCAGACCGCGGTTTGCCGATTTGGACATAAAACGACTCAGAGCGGCTATCCTGCCGTTCAACCTCTGAATCTCTTTTACTTTTCAGGGTGGCCTCATCTAAGATGGCCTTTATTTTGTCCGGGTTGGCCTCAATACCGCGCCGGTTGACGATGTACTCTAGGAATTTACCCGAAGTGACACCGAAGACATACTTGTTTGGGTTTAGCTTCATGCTAAATTGGTGCAAAATTTGAAAGACAGAATGCAAATCTTGTATTAACTTATGTGAAAATTGGGTTTTGACGACCATGTCGTCTACATAACATTCTATTTTACTGCCAATTAAAGGTTTAAACAACTTATTCACAAGCATTTGAAAGGTTGCCCCAGCGTTTTTCAATCCGAAGGGCATAACTTTGTAGCAGTACAGGCTGAACTCGGTTATGAAGGTGGTCTTTTCCTCGTCGGCCAGGTCCATCCTGATTTGGTTGTAGCCCGAATAGGCATCCAGAAAGCTTAGCAACTCGTGCCCCGAGGTCGCGTCTACTAGGCGGTTGATCCTGGGGAGGGGGAAGCAATCTTTTGGGCAAGCTCGGTTCAGGTCGGTGTAGTCGACGCACATGCGCCACTTGCTGTTGGCCTTTTTCACCAGAATGGGGTTGGCCACCCAGCTCGGGTAATGAACTTCCCTTATGAAGTCTGCTGTGAGGAGCTTTCCGACCTCCTCGTCGACCGCCCTTCATCGTTTTGGGGCTAGGTTGCGTTTCTTCTGTCTAACGGGTCTAACTACAGGGTCAATATTGAGTTTGTGAGTTATGAGATTAGGGTCTATGCCAGGCATTTCTGCCACAGACCAAGCGAAAATATCTAAGTTACTGAGTAAGAAGCGTACCAGTTCGGATCGCAAGGGCTCCTCCAGGGAAGCACCGACTTGAAGTGTTCGGGCTGCGTCCTCTGCTGAGACGGGGATGCTAACAGTCTCCTCCATGGGCGCAGCTCGCTCCTCGTTCTGTTCCACGGGTCACTCCAGCTTGAGGTCGCTGGCCACCTTGGCTTTTCCCTTGAGGGCGGCGAAGTAGCATTTGCGGGACTCAAGCTAGTCGCCTCGCTGATGAGAATAAAATCTATCATA
The DNA here is from genome assembly GCF_055504915.1 of Nelumbo nucifera. Taxonomy (NCBI): domain Eukaryota; kingdom Viridiplantae; phylum Streptophyta; class Magnoliopsida; order Proteales; family Nelumbonaceae; genus Nelumbo; species Nelumbo nucifera. The sequence goes on from NC_142649.1 coordinate 189,995,865, forward strand.
TTTTATCCCCCTAATATTCTGTCTTTTATACTGAATTAATACTTAATTAGACTCATATTTCTTGTATTTCGGTGTAGGGCAAGGAAAGAAGTCGCAAGAGGGAAAACAAGGCTAATCGGATGGGTTTTTAGAGTTTCATTAGCGATCAGTAATCTGGGACTAACTTTCATATCCGAGCTCCGATTGGGCTGATTCAAGATACACTGGAAAGATAAGAGAAAAAACTACAACTTTCATGTTTTAGGATTTCGCAGATTCGGCCTACATAAAAGTCAAATCCGGGCCCAAAGATGGAGCAATTTCGAAGTGAGGCCCAGTTCCCAGCTGAAGCCCATTTCGCAGAAGAACATTGAGGCGGCCCAAGTTATTAAAGCAGCCCATTCGAATTCAAGAATTTCGAGAGTCCTCTTAGATTTAAATTTTAAATGTAATTCCAGATAGATTAGGAAAGATTTAGATCATGAGATAGGAGATAAGATAGGATATGATAGGAGGAGTTTGGATAAAGGCTGAATTATCCATTTTTGAGATAACTCCAAGAAATTGTAAGCTATATCAGAGCTGGGGGTACCAACCCCAGGGGTATCAAGGTATCACAAATTGCATTGAGCTATCTATCAAGAAAGGAGAAAACAAATCAAGAAACTTGGGGAAGGAGATCAAGAATTCAAGAATCCTTAAGAAGAAGGTGGCGACAAGAAAAGAAAATCTCAGCACCATGGGTGAATTCATGAGTTCTTTCTTTCCCTTTGTTTGCTTTAATTCTTTTTTCATGAACTAATTTGTTTTTAGCTAGGGCTGTGGAAAGCCTAACCCTATTAATGAATATATCTTTATAATTTATCCAAGATTGTGATTTCCATACAGTCTATGAATTATTTTGCTTAATGCAATTAAGAGCTTGGCCACCTCTTAATTGATTTGGTTTATGTGAATGAATCGAGAGAGGAATTCACATAATCGACTGAATAGTTCATAGTGTGAATTGAATGGTATATAGAGATATATATACATGATTCATCTGAATTTAATGGTTTTCCTCGGACTTAATGCACTTCCATCTTGAGAGCTCTACTCGAGAGATCGAAGGGTTACCTAATGGGCGTAGTTTTAGTATATCTCGGGAGAGAATATTAAATAAAATTGAAAAGACCTCAGATTATGGGAATGACAAATAGTCTTGGTTAATCGAATCCATTAATATTCATTACATTGGTTAGGTGGACCAAAAGCCCTAGCGATTTCATCTATTGCATATTCGGTTAGTGATCACCCTTGCTTCTATTTTCTTTTTCTAGTTTTTATTTTCAGTAGTCCTTGCTCTCTCAAATCTGAATTTTGATTGTCCAAATAATTAGGGAAGACTGTGGTTCTAATACTTATTTTGTTAAATCCTCGTGGGAACGATATTTTTATACTACTTGATAACTAGTGCACTTGCTAGGGTTATATAATTATAGCTATCACTTGCACTACCCCAATGCCGAAGTCCGTGGGGAATTTCATGGCTAAATGGTAGGCGGAGACCACAGCCCTTAAAGTGTGGGTGATCGGCCGACCTACTATGGCATTGTATGGGGAGGGGGTCGCAACCACCAAGAAGTCATGTTCGAGCCTCACCGTGGGTGATCGGCCGACCAGTGGGGTGTTCGCGGGCTTCAAGTCACCCTCTTGGAACTGGAGTTTGTCGAAAGCCGTTTTGAAAAGGATGTCTATTGAACTGCTTGAATCGACGAGGATGCGCCAAACTTCGAAATCATTGATCTTTATCTTTATGACGAATGCGTCGTCGTGGGGGTAGTGAACTCCACGCGCGTCGTCCTCGGTGAAGAGTATGAGGTCTTCTGTCTTTGGCCGCTTTGGGGGATTATGTTCTTCTCTGGCGGCCTCACGGGTTGATGCTCGAGCTGCTGCCAAAGTGCAACCCGCTACAATCGATCCTCCAACGATCATATGGATCGTTCCCCGAACTGGCCTTTCCTCCGGGGGCTGCTTCTGTGACTGCTCTGCTGGCCGGTTACTGGACTCGGGAGCATCCCTACTGTGCTCCCCCTGCCGACCTGCCTTATGGTTATTATTATTACCATTATTCTGTACAAAATTCCTTAGGTACCCGTGACGAATGAGTTCCTCTATTTCGTCACGGAGATTCTTATAATGCTCGGTACTATGACCGTGGTCTCTGTGAAAGCTGCAATATAAATTTTTGTTCATTTCATTCGGGTTCCCTTTCAGACGGGGTAGCCACTTTACGTACAGGGCATCCTTGATCGTCATCAGAATCTCGGCCCGCTTCGCGTTCAAGGGTGTGTAGTCTCCCCGATCTGACGCGGGAGCTCGGAACGGCTGGCTTGGCTTTGCCCCCCGAGCCGAGTCTTTCTTCCTTCTGTCCTCTTGGTTGGAAGGCTCGCTTTCCCTCTTCCTTTTTCAAATCCGCCCTCAGTTCTTTGATTGATCTCCTCTTCGGTTCTTATGAACCTGTCTGCGAGCTTGAGAAACTTAGCTATGGTTGCAGGCTGGTTGACCACCATGTGCCATTTGAATTCCTTGTGTGTCACTCCCCTCTTGGCCACTGCAAGCTGTACTGCGGGGTCTAGGCGTGGTATCTGTAAGCATGCGTCGTTGAATCGCTTGATATAGCCCTGGATGGACTCCCCTTCCTTCTAGACTATACCGAGGAGGCTCTCCTTAGTTCGGGGGCACTGCTTGCTGGTGACGAAGTGCGCGGTGAAGACTTGTACGAACTGGGTCCAGCTTCTTATCGACCGAGGGGCCAGGTTCCTATACCAGGTGCGAGCCACTCCCCGAAAGGTGGTAGTGAAGGCCACACACATGCAGGACTCACTGGCCCTCGCTAGGTGCATCTGGGATTGAAAAGCATCTACATGATCACTTGGGTCAAATGAGCCATCATATTTGTCTAGCGGGGGGAGTTTGAAGTCTTTGGGCATGGGGACAGCGAGGAGTTCTGATGACAGGGGCGAAGGGACTGAGAGAATAGGGGTAACCTTTACCTCATCCGAGTTCGCTTCCTCTTTACCTCTGAACTCGGGTAGGATGCGGGTGGTAGTTCGGTGAGCTTGTTGGCGCCTCCGTGGCTGCTTGGAAGGCCTGGTGTTGGCGCTGCTTGCTTCAGTGTTACCGAGCTCAACGGGCCCGGACTGCTGGTGGTAGTCCGCGACTAAGGCGCCGAACTGGTTTTCTACGAGCGGGAGCCCGAACTGAGAACGCCGAGCTGACGCTGGCTTGATAGGTCGGGAGGTTCCCGATCCGTCGGCATGCTACGAAACAGGGGTAGTTGGTCTTTCCCTTCTGCCAGGGGATGAGGCTTGGCTTCTGGAGGGGTTATGAGCCTGGAAAGCTTCTCCCCGGTGAAGGTGCCCGCCTTGAGGAGAGGGCTTGACTTGCTTGACAGCAGGGTGCCGAGGTGGAAGCTGTGGCTGGCTCTGAGGCAGTTGGGGGAACTGTTGTTGGTAGTGGTACTGAGAGACGTGATGTAGTACCTGCTGCTGGTAGAGTTGGTGTTGCTGAAGCTGCTGCATTTGGGCTTGCATGGCTCGCATACATTGCATCAAATCATCAAGTTGGTTCTGGCTAGTTGCCAGGGGGACAATGGTTGGTTCAGCGAAGGTTGTCTCGACAGAGGGGGGAAGGGGAACATTCACAGGCGCCACTGTTCGTGGCACATTCAGGCTAGGGATTCCATCCACCGAGAGGGGGATGGTGAACTGTCCGATGTAGAAAGTGGGGGGCTGAGGGTGTTCCCCGACGGCATTCAGGTCGACATTACGTCTATCACTGCCGGAAGAAGCCATGAATGCTAAGTTTTCTTTCTTAAGAAAAGAGCTAGAGGTTGGGGGAGGCTTTTTGAAGCGTTCTCATAGACGGCGCCAAATGATGATGCACGATCCGGTCGGTCCTAGCTGCCGGTAACCTTGCCTCTGATGGAGCAGGAGATGCTTGAAACAAGGAAGAAACAAGAGATTCCAGGGGAGGAACCCGACGGGAATGCTCCGATGCTCAAGTTAGTACTCTTGAGAAGGCAAGGAGAATGAGAGATTCTGAGACCAGAAGGCATAAAAATATCACTTACCTTTACTCTTGGGGAAGAGGGCCTTTTATAACCACCCTGGTGCACTCACTCCCAAGCCTCTGCCAGATCAGGTATAACCGCCTCTGTGGGGGGCAGGCATAACCGCCACTGTCTTCTCTGTTAGGGCCGTCTCTACAACAACTGAGATGGCGGTAGTAGGTGGCCGTTGGAGTGTAGTTGTCATTTGTCAAATCCCTGATCAGTTAGGCATGCTGCCTCAGAGTACGGGCTTCTTTGTCAGGTACGGTTTGTTCAGTCACGCGACCTGGAGCCGAGGTGTCGGAGTGGTGCATGAGATGAAGTCTTGAGTCCGGATAGGAGTGTGGCCCGGACTGTCCTGAGGTGCCGTGGTGTGGCCCGGACTGACCCGAGGTGGGTTAGTCTGGGCTTTGCCCTTTGCGGGGTTCCTTGCAAGGCTTGGGACTTTTTGGGAGAGCTTGGGTTCCACCTCTTGGGAAGCGTGGATTCCTTTCGGGGAGCTCGGGGGCCTCTCCTTGGGGAGCTCGGGCTTCTTTTTCGGATATGGTTATGTCGCTGTACCGAGCTGGCGCTCCTGCCAAGTCATACCCGATTGCTTCCACGTGTTACACAGCCAAGGGGTTAGGCCAAATCTACCTCCATCAACAATAAATTACAATATTTTATGATAATTTCCAAAAAAATATTGAAATTGCTATTGATTAGTAATAATGTATAGTAAATTAATTATTTATAATAACAATAATTAATGTGAATTATTTACTTTTTAAGCCTAAATTATTTACTATTAATCAAACTAAATGTAATTATGGTAAGTTACATTATTTATAATTAAAAGTAAACGATTTGTTGTTAATTAATGTAAAACCAGGTATAGTCAAAGTCAACCAAGTGGTCTAGATCAGTGTGGATAGACTTAATAATTTTCCTAAATTATTTAATAATTATTTATTGAAATAATAATAGTGGATTGTTATTTAAACAATTATGAAACAATTTTTGATAGATTAATTTTCCTAATTTTTTTAATAATTATTTATTAGAATAATAACAATGGATTATTATTAAAATAATTTTGGAGAATATTTTTTCATAGATTAATTTCTTATTTTTAATTACTTATTTAAAAAATAATTATGGATTATTTGTTAAAGAGTTTCCCTAAATTATTTGATAATATTGATTTTATAGAAATTAGTAAATTACACTAATTAGCAATATCTTTTATCAATAAATTATATTGTAAAAATTTATTGAATTACAATGATTAATGTAAATTACGCTAAATGTTGAAATTTTGAACATTTATTACTAACCAAAAATTATTAAATAATGATTTGTTTATTAATTTTTGGTAGATTATTAAATTATTTAATATTTGTTAAATAATGGATTAATTCTGAAATGTTTATTTCATAAGTTTTGGTAGAATATTTTCCAGAAATTTTTAATAAATTTCGTAACTAATGGATTATTTTAACAATAGATTATTATTTAAGAATAGATTATTTAACAATAATGGAAGATGCCATGAATATATAGGAAATATGAATTCCCCTTATTCCCCTCTTTTTGCTTGAAATCACTTCTATAGATATAAATATTGTTTGATTTGGAAAACCAAATCTTAATAAATTGTGGCCCTATTTTTATGGGAAAGTGGAGAGAAAAGAGGGGAATTAGAGATAGAAGTGGAGAGGATAAACCATATATTGAGCTAATTAAGGAGAGAAGTTAGATTATTATATAAAGTGTGAGACATGAGTTGTGGGGGGAGAGAGAGAACCCAATGGGTAGGGAGAGAAATGAAGATAGAGGGTGCTGAGATAGAAAATTGGAAGTAGTGGGAAGGGGGAGAGGAGAGGGAGTCAAGGAGAATGCATGGTTGGGGTAATGGAGCAAGGAGAAGCAAGGTGACGTGGAACGTCTAGCTATATATATATAGATAGATGTATATATTAATACATTTATTTATAAATATGTTTATATTATATTTTTTAGTATTTTTTATAAAAATATGTTATATTAATATATATGATAAAAATAGTTGAAAAAAATACTTATATCTTTTGTTTTTCTTTATATAAATTCTTTACAATTTTATTTTAATAATTTATAAACTTTTTCATAATTTGAATCGGGTCATATCAAATTTGGATATCCAACATCCTTAACGGATTCAAATTCGCATCATCTCATTTGTGAGATCTGATCGGATCTCAAAAATGTACTATCATATTGGATTTGGATATACCGTGATTTGAATCCGATCCAATCCATTTGCATCCCTAGCAAAATGCTAGGAAAATTCAAATCAATACATAGAAAACTTATAAGAAAATGTGAACTAAATGGTAAAAGGACAATACCATGTAATGTTTTCAAGTGAGGGAGAATGACAGTTCAGCTCAGGGTCAGAATTTTTAGGTCCAAAGTACAGTTGGGATAGGTGCCAGCTTGGAATTGATACCAATTCATGGGCGGGTATTGGTGTATAGAGTGGGGGGTTTTTGACATTTTGTATGTTTATAGGTCTGCAGTGGAATTCAGAAATCTGCATTCGGCCTGTTTGTACTTTTCCGTTGAAGTGATTGGCTGAAACTTTGTTTAGATACATGTATTGGGATGTCAATTGGTTAGGTTAAATGGTAAACCCGACTTGACTCGACCCTAGGATTTTGATTTTTTTTTTTCTTGAGTTCTGTTTTGATTTTGATTGACCCTAGGGTTTTGGTTTTTTCCACTGGGTCATGATACCCTTGCATATATACAAAGTATTTTTGTAATTTTCTGATTTCTAATTCCATTTCTTTATATATTGATTTTGATTTTCTTTTTTTTTTTTAATGGAAAAGGTGACATCTTAGAATATATATAACAAATTCAAACTTAAATTAATGGCAAAACTTATAAAAAATACAATTGAAATGTTACAAATTGCTATTAGGTCGGATCTATAGGGTCATGTTAGGTCCAAAAGTCATATAATGTCAAGTCAGTAGAATTAAAGTTGAGGCAAACCCGTGTGGAATCCATCCCACTGACATCCCTACTTGTATATAACAATATTTCGAAAACCAATCCAAATAGTAATTTCAAAAGTCATTTGGATGGTTAGGGTCGCCCTAAAATTTAAGGTTTAAAAAATTGTAGAATTAGTCGATACGTATCATTCCAATGATATCCCAATATTTTGAATTGTAAGATTAGATTATATCTCTTATTAGTAACCCCTATAATTACTGTTTGTCTCTCTAATAATTCCTACATTTAAGACAACTTGCTCTAAATAACTTCATATCTCCACTATTTAAAATTAGAGATAGGAGATAAGGAGAATTGATGCTTGGTAATTTGATTGTAATAATTATAAACAATCCACTATGTCATTATAATTGTATGCATTTTTATTGTTAAGCATTATTAATGTTAAAATTGATATTAAATTTTATATAAGACGTGTATGTGTGAGATCTCCTCCCCCTCACCATTTGTGTGAGATTCTATTCCGTCATTGGATAGTACAGTCTACTTCACTAGTCGATGGAACCACCGGAGCCCATTCCGGTTGCAACAAAGACTGAGTTAGCTCTGGTAGAGAGTCTGGAACATCTGCTTGCTCCACAAAGTGATTGGGAAATAAAAGCAAAGAAGGATCATGTTTCCAGTTCTCCAAACTGGAACAGATCCTTGGTGATCCGAGTCTTGACAGACAAAGAAATCAACCTAACGGGTTTACAAGCGGCTTGGAACATCAAAGATGCAAATGGTATTGCAGAGTTCGATTTGGACACCTTCTTGGTCCGTTTCCCCTCTAAAGGTGCTAGGGATGCAGTAGCTGACAACGGGCCTTGGACCTTCAATAAGGATCTCATTATAATGGAAAAGTGCTTGCCAGGCAGAGTTCCCTCATCTTATACTTGCTTAATAGAATTGATCTTTGGGTTCACATAGGAGGCGTACCGATGGAATACCTCGCACCACAGGTAGGGGGGGATGGAGCTAGCGGAGATGATTGGAAGACGTTACGAGGCAAGAAACGACACAGAGTAAGTTCATTCGAATCAAAGTTTCCGTGAGCATCTATAGTCCCTTAGTTAAATCTACTAGCTATACTCTTCTGAGTAACAAAAAGATACCTATTTCCTTTCATTACGAAAGATTACCATGTTTCTGTTATTTCCGTGGTAGATTAGGACACATCATTGATAGGTGTGAATTTAAAGCAAAGGTACCTATAAGACTGAAGAAGCCAAGAGAAGATTACATGCTCTGCTTCAGCCTCACTACACTGATGATCTTCGGGTAAAACCACGAAGAAACTAGAAGGAGAAGCCAGGATTGAATCGCCAAGGGGAACCCAACAATAGAGCGTTTCAAAGAAAGCAACCGGACTCCCGCGATAGAACTTTAGATGATGATGATGAATCTAGACAACTCATCCTTCGAAATTCAGGGAGAAAATCTTGCCTTGGAGGGGAGAGCTCTTAATCAGGAAGTTGTAGACCGCTTTTTGAATTCAAATGACGAGGGTGTGATCCTCTCAGAATCTGGAGATGCCGACTTCTTCTTGGATGGAGGCCCAGAAGGGACAGATATAGACATGCTAATTGATAGTAAAGGATGAGAATTTGTCTTAAATATTCCTGTGCCTCCAGTGGACCCCACAAGTTCAAATCAACAATTACAAATGCCCATTTACGTTTGAAGAGGAAGCATGAATCAAATTTGGACAGAATCCTTGATTACAGGAACCACAATTGCCCATTTACGTTTGAAGAAGGCACGACTCAAAACTCTCGACCAACAAATGGCCAAGGTGGCAGGGCGTGAAATGCCACCACAGGGGGGTGGAGCCAAACGGTAGTTCGCTATTTTAAATATCTCCTCTGCAGAGCTAAACCAGATTTATTCTTTTTAAATAGTTCGCTAGATGTAATGAAAGCACTCTATATGATTATAATTACTTTTATGTGGCATTTGAGGGTCAATCTGGGGGACTGTGGTTAGGTTGGAAACGACATATTACTCTTTCTATTAACTTAGGCAACTCGCCGTTATATTCATGCTTCAATCTCAAATTTCCCACCTCACTTCAACTAGGAGATGCTTGGAGTTTATGGGAGTCCTACTAAGGAACTTAGACACTCTGTTTGGAACCGTTTACAAGAGCTTAGCGGGTCTATCCACAATCCTTGGTTCATGATTGGAGATCTAAATGCCATAACCCATGAAGGTGAGAGGTTTGGAGGGCAGAGAGTTGATAGAAATCAAATGCAATTCTTCAAAGATTTTATTCATACCTGTGGACTAATTGATATTGGTTTCAATGGCCCTCCCTTTACCTGGTCAAATGGTCATGATAGTTGTTCCTACTTGATAATGGAAAGGTTGGACCGTGCATTATGTTGCCCCCAATGGTTGGAAAAATACCCAAATTCTTATGTGCAACATTGGACATTACTCATTAGCTAGAAGTGATCATTTGCCAATTGTTTTATACACAAGTTCAAATAGGCCCAATTACGTGGGCAGCCCAAGATTTGAAGCAATCTGGACTTGGGAACCCGGTTTTAACAGTGAAGTTGATTCAACTTGGAAGCGAGAGAGGGGTTCCTTCTTACAAAAGTGTATGACTTGTAAAATCCGCATAACACAATGGGGGAGGCAAATTCTAGGCAACTTTCGCCAACGAATCCATGATATTGAAGAGAAGTGTTGATGCTCCCACAAAGATGCAAGAGTTGTCTCTAAGAGTTGAACTTAACCACCTGTTAGAAGCAGAGGAATTGTATTGGAAGCAGAGATCCCGGGTCACCTGGCTCCGAGAAGGGGATAGAAATATTTCTTTTTTTTTTTCACATCTTTGCCTCCAATAGGAGAAGAAGAAATAGCATTCAGTGGCTACAGAATAGTACAGGGTCATGGACAACAGATAGAGAGGAAATTGCTGCCATTGTGAGGGAGTTCTATGAGCATCTCTACAAATCTTCCCACCCAACTCTCCCGCAGATCGGAGATGATGTCATACCTAGTACGACAAGTAGTGAAGACAATGAATCTTTGTGCAAGGTACCCTCCTCCTTTAAGGAAATTAAGGATGCACTTTTTAGTATTGGACCTCTTAAGGCCCTGGAGTTGGATGGACTACCCGCTATTTTCTTTCAGAGGAGTTGGAATGGAATAGATAGTGATCTTGTGAAGCTTGTTCAACAAATTTTCATCACTCTAGGGATTGTTATAGAAGTCAACGACACTCTTATAGTCCTGATCCCAAAGAAAGATAGCCTCCAAACAGTGAAGGATCTACGCCCCATCGAACTCACTAATGTAATTTACAAAGTGGTGGTCAAGATTATAATTAATCGTTTAAAGCCATACTTAGACAAAATGTTAACCCCTTACCAAAGTGCCTTCACCCCAGGACATCAATTCATGATAATAAAATTATTGCTTCAAAGGTAGTTCACACTCTCAACCATATGTAAGGGAAGCATGGAGTATTCATTTTAAAGCTTGACCTAGCCAAAGCCTGTGACAAGATCGAGCGGTCTTTCCTGGAGTGGTGTTTGAAGAGAAGAGGCTTCTCTCCCAATTTTTGTAAGCTAATTATGTGTTGTACTGCTTCATCAAGTTTTAGCATTTTACTAAATGGTGAAAAGAAAGAGAGGTTTACCCTTGAGAGGGGCCTACATCAAGGTTGTTCCTTCTCTCCGTACCTCTTCATTTTGTGTATTAATGTTTTGTCGAGAATGCTTGATAAACAGCTTTAGGTGGGGGATCTTCATGGAATTAAATTTGGAAGAAGCAATCTCTGGATCAATCACCTGCTATTTGTTAATGACCTTCTCATCTTTGGACGTAGTATGCCCTCAGAGCTAAACAAAGTTAAAGAGACGCTTGAGAAACACTGCAACTGGTCTGAAGAGGAGGTCACTTTTGAGAAGTCCTCAATCCACTTAGTACAAAGAGAGATGTTGGCAGATCAGATTGGTGTGGCACACATGCAACGCAGCAAGAAATATCTCGGAAGCCCATTCCTCATGAAGCATAAGAAGGTAGAGTCCTAGCATTTTCTTATCGACAAAATAAGTGCAAAATTAAAAGGGTGGAAGCTTCACTGCCTCTCACACGAGAAATCATGATTAAATCAACACTCTCTGCAGTTCCCGACTTTTTCATGGCAATCCATGAGGTACTGCGTGCTACTTTGGAGAAAATCACCAAAATGATTTGTGACTTCTAGTGGGGATTTGATCAGAACAGGAATCATGTCTATCTGAAAGCATGGAATGATTTTACACAAGCTAAATGCATTGGGGGGGTTGGGCTTTAAAAGACTGGAGATTGCAAACAAATGTTTGCTGATGAAACTTGGATGGCGTTTCCTTAAGAAAACAGAAAGTCTATGGAGTAAGGTCCTACGAGCAAAATATCTATCACAAGGATACTTTTGGGGTGCAAAGAACAGTCCAAGCAAATCAATCATTTGGAACACTCGTCTTAGATGTCGACCTCTATTGTTGAAAGGAGTTAGGATTTTAATCAACTCAGGGTGGGACACCCATGTCCTTTTGGACCCTTGGACTTTCCCCCCATTGAATTGTAGCCACATGGTGAACAATGTTAGAGGTTGAAAGTTTAAAGGTTGCTGAGCTTATCAATCCTCTTACTAGCACATGGCGCTTTGACCTTGTTGAAAACTTGTTTAAAAATGAAGTTATACATTCATTTCTTCAAACTCCATTATCACAAGGTCATGAGCTCATCTTGGATAGACTGGTTTAAACTTGCACGCCTTCTGGGATTTTTACAACTGCTTCGGCTTATAAACTTCTATCATCAGAAGATCTAGGCACTTCTTCCCAAACCGAAGCCTTCCCTGAGGTGAGCTGGAAAATATTTTGGAAGTACAAGAAGCTCCCACCATGGGTTCATTTTTTTTGTGGCGTTGTATTAAGAACACCTTACCTCTTGGCGCAACCCTTGCAGAGTACTATCAGGGAGTAAACTCGACTTGTTGTGTGTGTATGGAAGCTAATGAAACAATGTCACATAGATTCTTTCATTGCCCTGCCATGAGAGTAGTTTGGTTTGGTCTCCAAGTCCAGTCCAGTTGATTGATGTTAACTCTCAGCATGAAGTCAAGGATTGGTTAGCAACTTGGTGGACAACAAACAACAATCACCCATTTCCAGGGGTTGACAAATTTCTTCTAGGGTTTTTGATATAATGGTATGCCTGGAAAGCTCGCAATAAAATGGTTTTTGAGGGTAAAAAGTTTAACCCCACTTTAGTCTTACAAGAAGCTATAGCGCACTATGAAGAAATCTGGAATTTACAGTGCATGGACCAAGAAAAGACCCCTTCTGCCCCCATGTCCCACCTAAGGTCATGGCTCCCCCCTCCCCCCAATGTATTAAAAGTGAATGTTGATGGAGCCATGGGTCCGCTTTACTCTAGTATTGGAGTTATTATTAGAGACTCAGGAGGAAATTTTTACATGGCTAGAGCCATGAACATTGAATGTAGTATCTTAGAACTGATCGAAGCTCTAGCTTTCCTTGAGGGCATCAAGTTGACCATTGAATTATAGATCTCTTCCATTGTTCTAGAAGGAGATTGACGGGTTGTCGAAGCTCTCAAAATTAGTACTAGTTCCACAATAAAATATTTGTAGTAAAAGTAGTACTAGGTCGAATCCCACAGGGAGCTAACAGTAATCTCTTAGCCGAATGAATATTACCACTGAGTGGGAAAATTAAATAACTAAAATTAAAAGAGAGTAATAGCAAACTAAACAAAACAAGAGAAATCAGTTTTACCGAATTCTGGTTCAAGGGTTCGGGTTAGTCAATTGGCCATCGATCATAGGTAGACTCTGGTAGTCTTGTAATTCAAGCATTTAACCTTAGATTTATTAGGATAGCCATAATAAACCTTGTGTTTTCCTAATTCAGCTGACCAAACCCAACATTCGATCAACACTTATCACTACTTAACTAGGTATGATAGCGTTCCATATTAACCAGTGATAGCATTAAGCTTTCTGAAAACAGTTAAACCAAGATAACAACAATTGAGATAGCTGCACTTATCAAATCTTGTTCCATCGATTCCCTTTAGGTTAAAACATGTCAATACATTGGTCAAAGACTGTCACAAACAATTGACCCAGAAAGATATTAACCTAATTGCTATTTGTACCACTATTCGTGACAATTACGGATCACCGAACCATGGATAACAGTAGGAAAATCAACATTAATTAATTTGTCAGACTAATTAAATACAGAACCTCACAGTGGCACAATCGAACCTCCCTTCTTGAACCAGAAAAGAAAAGCTTAGTTGCTCATGATCTTCGAACTCTCCATGCTCTGCTTCTCAGTGGCCGAACTGCTCTCTTGGTAGCTTGAGTTGCTTGATGATCTCTTGGATCCTTGGATTGAGTGATGCTAGAGATGGTCCGCCCCCCTCTTTATATAGCAAAGGGAGAGGGTTGCTTCCCAACTCCTTTTAGGAGATTAACTTCAAATTAGAAAGTCCTAATCTGTTTTGAACTAATCCTATCCTATCTCTTATCTAGTGATCTAATCCAATCTTCTTATCTTGATAGGATTACATTCAAGAATTTAAATCTAATAAGACTTTCTTTTTTAGAGGTTACATTCGAAATTGGGACTCTTGGCTCTTGAATTTGAGTTGGGCTACTTTAAAAAATTTGGGCTGCTACAAGGCTTTTCTGCGAGTTGGGCTTCGGTTGTGAAATGGGCCTGGCTACGAACTTGCTCCGACTTCGTGCCCGGTTTCCTATTCGATGCGGACAGATCCTATCAAAACCCAAAACATAAAAGTTGTGGGCCTTTCCTTCATCTTTCTGATGCCTCTCGAATTGTCTAATTCGGAGTCCAAGTTATGCCCAGATTACTGACTGTTGCCGAAATTATGCAAAATCATCCGAATTGCCCTGTTTTCTTTCAATTGCCTTCTTTCTTACCCTGAATCGAAATACAAGAGTAATGAGTCCATTTAAGTGCTAAATTGATGTAAAAGAGTGAATATTAGGGGATAAAAATAGAGTACTTTTTAGTCTCATCAGAGATGCGCAAAAGATAGTCTCTCTCCCATTGAACCCCTCCTTAGTGGTTCCTTGGCGCATTCACCACTTGATAGCCAAGTGCAAGAGTCTTTTGCGAATGTTCTCTCTTTTTTCTATCTCATTTGTCTATCCTACGAGTAATTGTGTGGCTCATTCGATTGCAAAAGGGCTTGTTCTTTGTCTAGGCCAAAGACTTGGTCTACCCAACCTAATTTTCTACTACTTGTATTATTGAAAGATGCAATGAGATGATTCAGCCTACGGGCTTTTCAAAAAAAAAAAAACAAAAGATATTAAAATTTATATACTAATAAATATTAATAGAAATTATACTGGTTTTCTGAAAATACAAACTTTACTTTTTGCATTATTTTCAACAATTACCAATTTATCCATGCATCTCACATTTTATATAAACCATTTTGGTATGACTTTGTATTATCAATGGGAAAATCTATGATGTGAGAAAGATATGATACTGAAATAGGTTTGACCAATCAAAAACCCACCCATGAATTTTGGTAAATACCACCTAATTGGTTATCACATTTATGATATTGGTTGAATGGTCACAAGATTTTTAGATATCACATCTTTCCGGTATCATAGTCGAACCCATTACCAATTTGTCTTTCCTATACATTTTATGTTTCCGATACTTTAAATCTTGTCTGAAAGTGATCATACACCTTATGTTTCCGATATTTTGAACCTTGCCTAGAAATGATCAAAAGTCAAAACTGTCAAAGAACCCAAAACTTGATAAATTGTTCAAATTGACTTTATGACTATATTTAGGTAAGTGACAGTTTTGGAACACTAAGCACCAAGGACTTGTCAATTTGGTAATTAATTACTTAAATGTTATTTAGCATTTTTGTCAAATAATTAGTATTAATGATTGGTTTTACCTAGGGGATGTTTGGAACAGTGGCCATTTTTCAAAAAACGGTGCCACGTCTCGGATCCACATAGGCATTTCAACAAATGCCCATGTATCTCATTGTTTGGTTCAGCCGATTATTAAAAAATTGGGCATGCCTTGAAAATTGGGACCCCACCGATGCATGAAATACCAAATTTCATGCATCGTTGAGCCGTTTCCCCCAACGATTGACTGATGTGTATCCTATGTGGTGCTTACCTGTCAGCACATACATGAAAAATGGTGATGAAAATCACCTTACCAAATAGCATAGTGTTGCTCACTGCCTACATGGCAGAAGCGTTTTTTTTGTGAAAATGGGTCTTGGAAGCATGGATGTTATTTCTTGAAAATCGGTCCCAAAAAGCACCTACGCTTCCAAACACCATGCTAATAATTTATCAGGCGTTTCACGTTTGTTACTGGAACATAATTATGGAAATAAGATAAAAATAGGTATGTTGTTTTTTGTTATTCTAGAGATAGTATTTTATCAAATTCCCTTGATAATAATATTAATCTTCTCTTTAAAATATATACTTTGAATTTTATAAAAGAACTTTATTTTATAAACGTTAAATACAGTTTTATCATCTTAAACTTTTCATTGCCACTTTGCCACCTTGATGATATGAACAGGGGTGCAACTTGCATGGGCCCAATTCAAGCCCAAGTTTAATTGAATGTTTAGGAATCTCTGTCTCTCTCTCTCACACACATCTATGGATGTGAGATTCTTTGCAGTTCTATTGTTATCGGCATTGATTGGAGAGATTCTTGTGGCAGTTTTGGGTTTGTTGACGGTTTTGATCCAGGCCCATGGAGAAGATTTCAGATCTCTGGTTCTGTTCCTCATCGACATTGTTCAATCTCTGTTCGTTTTTCCTGACTGTTTGGTATTGGTTACTACTTACTTGTGTGAGGCGCACTTTTTGGGGTCTGCCGTGGGACTTTATTTCTTTTTCCTTTGAACACTTCAGACGTTAATTTGGGGATGGTCTAGATATGATTTTCTTTGAAGCTTGGTTTTGCCCTTTTAATTAAGTTTATTTGAAGGGGATTCTGTTTGCTTCTCGTTTGCCGACACTAGTGCCACTTCCGACCGGATTTTGGGCTTATTATGTGGTTGTTTTTACTCTTGATGTTGAACATAGAGGTTGATGTTGCTTTCTCTCCAGCGCTTTTGCTTTCAATGTGTTGGATTAAGGCGTTTTTGGAGTTGTTCTCTGCATTTGATGCTTTGTTTCTCGGCCACCATTTCAGGTGACTTTTGGGTTTTCTCCAGCAATGTCTATGCTCCAACTGTTTTGGATGGTGTTTTGAAGGATGGATGTTTTTCGGGACTGATTTTCAAAAAATAAAAAAATAAAAAAAATAAACGCCCATGCTTACTAGATCCGTTTTTTCACAGAAAAACACATTGATATGTTTGGGAGTGTTTCTGCCACGCAGGCAGTGAGCAATACTATGCTGTTAGGTAAGGTGATTTTTATCACTGTTTTTCATGTATGTGCATATTTGGTAAGGTGGTTTTCTGCTATGTATTCACCATATCAGTCAACCATTGGGGGCAACGATTCACCAAAGCATGAAACGCCAACTTTGACGTTTCATGCAACGGTTGGGTCTTGATTTACGAGACATGCCCGTTTTTCAAAAAACACTTGAACCAAATAATCATGTATGTAGGTGTTTGTTGAATCGCCTACATGGATCCAACATGGCATCGTTTTTCAGAAAAACGGCAACGCTTGCAAACATCCCCTTGGTTGCATAACGACTTGGGTAACTAGGGAGTGTTTTGTGCCCCTACAGTTACAAAGTCCTATGTAGATTTCTTGCTTTTGTTGTGGGGTCCATTCCATGGCTGTTTGGCGGGTTACAGTCTGTTGTGTGGATTTCAAGCAACTTGGGCATAACAAATGTGTTTGTGGGAGAAGCTTTTGGGCCTCTCGGCATCCACGTTTACATTGAGTTCTTGTGTTTTGCCATGGACTGGGGGTGCCATGACTCTTGTTTTCTCTATCCCCCTTTTGTGGGATATGCCTTGTTGGTTAGGTCCCACATAGTAGGGAGCTACACTTATTGGATTCATCTTTATTGGAGGCATCTAGCCGACCTTTTGGCATTTTCTGAGTTTGCGCCATTTGCAGAGATTTCTCAAGTTGTTTTCTCCCGATGCTCTTAGTTATCTGTTTTAATCGTATCTTGTTTGCATTGCTTTTACAGTTGTTGGTTTCCCTTTCCTACTTCACATTTTCTACCTTGTAACCTGAGCATTTATGAATAGAATTGCCTTTAGGCATTAAAAAAAAAAAATCACGCCCAAAGTGGTTCACCGTGAAATTCTACACAGGCTGGGCCAAGTTGGCCCTGCAAGTGCAAGCTATCTGGTAATAGCCTTTAAATATTGGTTCAAGTTATTGCACCAAGTAATGGCCCCTAGGCTATATAAAATTCCTATTTAATGATTTAAATTACTGGTGCAAGTTTAGAATAGTTTTTTTTCTAACACATTGGGCCTAATAGGCCCACTGAGCATGATTAACTAACATGAACTTGGCCCGAGCAACAACCCGACCAGAGTTTGTCCAATAACAGTTTGGTCCAGGCCTAGGTGAGCCCAGACTTGCTTCTAGCTAACACAATCATGTTTGAGATGTGCAGCTATATATGTGTTTAAAGCTGTTTTGGTAGTGTATCTCTGGTGGAAGATTTTAGCTGCATTTGGCATTATTTATCTCCTTTTTGTAGTTAAAAACTCAGTGTCCATAAGGGTATTTTAACTGCAAAAAGGAGACAAATCCTTAGAATAAAGAATGCCAAATACAACCTTAGACTTAATCTAGGTTGGGCAAATCGGGCTTAACAATGAGGCTGAAGTTGTAATCCCAAGTCTTTTGGTTGCACCCTACATTGGGAATTTCCCACCAAAAATGCCCTACATTGGGAACATATTGCCGTGAAGTATAAAGGAGGTGTTCTTGATGTATGTCTATAATGGCTCTTGAGACTGTTGTTGGGATCAGATCTGAACTTGACCAGACCAAACACGATAATTAATCAATGGTGTCAACTGAAGAAACCAGTTTAGATGGCCAAGGTCAAGCTATGGATTGCACCATTATTCAATGCAACTATTCTTTTCTTATCCTCTTTTACTTGATATCTCAAGACTCACCACATCACATCCTGTGAAAAGGACTAATCCACACCACACCACTGTCTACATACTTTAAATTATGTATGATAATGCATTAACAATGATAAGGGTATTTTGGTAACTTTAATGTCTTTATTACTAAAGAGGTTTTTTTTTTTAATAATTTTATCTAAAAATAATACAGAAATAATAATAAACCAATACAAATTAATAAAAAACCATTTCCAAAAAATTAATAAAAATTAGCATTAAGATACAAAAAAAATACAAATTTATCTAGAAAATAGGAAATTGGCCACTCTCACTAAAACACAACTTAGATTGTGATTGGATAAATTAGACATAACCCCAAAAAATAATACTTGATTTAAACTTAGATGGGCACCATTTAATTGGAAATGTCATAGGGCTCCATCTTCAATTTTGTTGATAAATAAAGCCCGTGCATTGCACAGGTCTTGACTAGTATGAATATTTGCAATAGTACAAAACCATTTTGATTAATAGAAAATGATGATAAAACTAATTAAAAATGTTTAATGTTTAGAAAAATCATTACAATATTATCTTTAATAATAAACATTTTAAAAATGAATTTAAATATAAATAAAAATATATTAAGAAAAAATAAAATGAGTGTGGTTGGGCTGAATAACACAGGTGCATTACATCGAATCCTTCTCACAAACTGCTCACACCACAGTGTGGCCCATCCACAATAAAATAATATTTATAATATATTGGGGCGTGGACCGTGTGGCTCATCTCTATCCACAGTATTTTGTGGATGAGAATAATCCCCACAAAACCAAACGCCTTATTCTACTGTAAACAGGATCAAAATGGTCCCATCCACAGTATCTGTTAGGTGCTGCAACCTAAACATTAGATTGGTCCTTAAATATCATATCCCAAGCTTAAGAGTAGCTTCAATATCGGAACTTGGGTGGATATCGTAAGAAATATACAATTGCCCGGCATTCAGGGTTGTCGATGGACCGGTCCAATTCGATTGGATCGATCCATCATAAACAACCCAGATCCGATTTGAACAAATCCGAGCTGTTGTCTTTACAAGATGCAAACTTGCAAAGGTTATTTTTCGTTACAGGAACAGTGTACGACCTCAGCCAGGAGATGGATGGAGTTGATATTTTGACTGATAGAAATATTGAAAACCGATCGAGTACCAGAAAGCTCTTTTGTACCTTTTAAAAAACAAAATGCACAAAGGGGATGAATTTCGGTTCTGCAGCATACACAGAAAGAGCACCATATAGACACCGACTACGGAGAGAGGGCTGTCTTTCATATCCACTCAAACGCAGTTGAGCGGGAGAGAGAGCTTTACGTAGATTGCTTAAAAGGGTGACAAAAACCCTACCTAAATCTGTTTAGTAAGTGAGAAATTGAGAATGTAAATTAGAGTCTGCATTTTAAATATTTGCTGCATGTTAAATTAAGATTTCAATCAATCATATTAACTAGGCCACGTAATCTATTTATTTTTCAATGGTTAAGTTTTACAATGTATATTTACCACTAAAGAATTTAACTAAGTTAAAGATTCAATTTTGATGTATCATTTTATCACTGACTCAAGTTAAGTCTTTACAATGAGTTCATGCACTGTAAATTTGGGTTCAACTAGAGCTCCTTTGTTTCTGAGTTTTTCATTTTAATTTTGATCATTTGAATGGAATTCAGGAAGCGAGCAAAGCTTCCATGACCATGAATGACACATTTTTACGAAAAATACTATGCCAAATAATGAATTCAAGTATTATAAAAAAAAAGAATTCCAAAATAAAGTATTATTTTAGTTCAAATGTGCCCGTGTCACAAGGGACACTGTTTATTCCTGTAAGTGTGGCACAACTTTTTGGTGTCGCATGAATAGAAACATCAGTTTATATCTGAGAGAAGAAATGAAAAGGTTAAAGAGATAGCTTACCGACTCACCTTATATCTCATTGACTACCATAGTACCATGTACTCGACAAAATGGAGGTATCATAGAAGGATGAGAAATTGTTGGAGCGTGATTGGGATAGGTTTTTGAGAGTCATCTCATCTTATTGGACTTGAAATACTGTTAAACTTGTGATCAGAAAAGATACAAAAGCTAATAATAATCCAGGAAGAAAAGATCCCCAGTGCCCCACCAGGAAATGCCATAGAAGCATTTAGCATACATGAATGTAATAGAAAAAGTTGTAACTTAGCACAGCCAATTAAATCTAGAACTTTCAGTCAACCACATAATTTATGTCTGTTTTGTTCAAATTGGTTCAGAGAATCCATCCTTGAATGAAGTTACAGTCGACGCTTCTGGGAACAGTTGCTCCTTCTGGTGGAACAAAGTGATGGTACCTGTTTCAATTAGAAGCACCATATGTAAGTATCTCATATCTTAAACATTGCACGAGAGAGAGAGAGAGAGAGAGAACCCTATTTGCAAGGTGGGTTCGCAGTCCATCGGATTGGATTGAGACGGCTGCATTGAGAAGGTGGTGTTTCCAACCACTGTAATGGAGTCCCATGAGCCTTGGATGGCTCTGAATGAACCTTGTCCTTCTGCCTCAAGCTGAAACAAAAAACAGAGATTATCAGCATAGGGAAAATGTGGAATAATTTTGTGCATGTTAATGACAGTTGGTAGTCGATGCCAGCCAGTACGAAAACAACAGAGTGCTTCACTTTCACCGAGTCCAGAGAGCAGACGACAGTCAAAGCAATACCTTATTTTTGAGCTGCTTATTGATGTCTCCAAGATGACGTTCCTGTTAGTATAGAACCGAAAGCCCATCAGCTTTATAAAATTCATTATACCAGAAAAATACAAGATTATCGATTCTTCACAGCAGATACTTGCCTTGGGTACAATGTAGGTCATAAAAGTTAAATCCAAACATCATATGTGATATATGGTTAATTTCACATGTGCATTTGCTTTTATACAAGTACTTGACAAACTACTTGTCCAAAATGGTAAGTCGTAGTTTCCAGAACTCTAGCAAATTTCCTCAAGGGTAGGAATCCAAATTTGAAATTTCTTAAGACCAAGATAGCAGAAAAATCTCAGCGATATGTTAGCCATGACAAGTATTTACCTTTCGGCGGAGTTCTTCCATTTGTTCCATCATTATTTGCGCCTGCATTAAAGCAATTAATCATAAGATCAATATATATATTACTAATTAAGGTTGTTTTTCTGCATAAATTTGCCTAAAAAAGAATGATGAAGACTGTTATCGTGCGATAGGTTCAAATGAAGAGAATACCACTACTAGTAGAGGCATAAGAGAGAACTGTGCAGAAGTTAATTGAGTAAAAGAAGACATACTCGTTCTAAATAATTTATATGGATATATGGATATGGCATTAAACAGAAGGGAATAACGAAACAGCATTCATGTAGCCGATCGATCGCATATAGTTGGGATAAGGCTTATATGATGGTAATATTCAAACACTTTCTATCATCTATCTAATTTCAAGCGATTACAGCAGGATGGAGAGAAATATTAGTACAGGTTCAAATTCTACTAAACCAATCTCCTACATAAGCTAACTAGATAAAGAAAAGACTGAAAAAGGAGAATGCATGTTAAAACTTGGTATTTGTCCAAATCTTGTGAATACCTTGCGTTGTCTAGCTTGTGAGAGAGACCCTTCAAGCTGCTTCTCAAGATTCTGCAGCTCTTTCACACTAAGTGGTCCTAGATCTTCTCCAAGCAAATGCCTTGCCATATGGTACGAATTAGGAAATTAGCATGCTCCAATCAAGAATTGAATGTAGTAATTACTAACTATCGTAGTTTAATGTTTATACTGACACTAAATTAAAACCATGCATCCATAGCTGCATAAGTGTTTCAAGTGGTTTTTCTTTTCCAGCTGCATGAATCGAATATGATGGACAAAATTTCCTGTCTTGGGTATCATGTTACCTCTGTGAGCGTTGCAGAGATTCATATTTTGCCTTTAACTTGGACACCTCTTGGTACCAGCTCTGCATCGACCAACAAAAAGAACAAAAGAAAGAGAGAGAGAGAGAGAGAAAGAGGGTGGGAATAGAAAAGGAAAAAGAAGTTAAAAATTACCAGCAACCATTCATCTTCTACATCAAACTAATATTCTTAATTCCTGAACAAAGGCTCCCTAAGATACCTTGAAATAAATAAAATTAATTCAGATCTATTTTGCAAGAACATATCAAACTGAATCTGTACCAAAATTGTTGTGATCATATAAAGTGCAGTTGTAACAAGCAGACTATGTTATGCAATGATAATACCTTGTCCACAAGGACTTCTCTGTCGGAGGCTAGGAAAAAAAATCGTTTTTGTTTTATGAATTATACATTATAACGGTAGAGTAAAGATTAAATGTTCAATTCTAAGACTGCTTGCATTCAAAGAAAAAAAAATCCCAAGACTGTAGTCAATAGATCCAAGTCACCATGCCAACAAAACATGAAGGGAAAACTGTTGTCTTTTTAAGCGTGTTTTCAGGTAGTACTTCATCCCAGGTTTCTCTTCTTAAGCGTTTTGTACTCTTTCCAAACTGAACCTAAGTTCTAAAACTGCAAATTCCCCATCTTTTGAATCCTCTAAGATATTGTGTTCTCGACCAGTAAAGAATTCTCACTGACGCTTTTCAAACACAGAACCATGTAAAGTTGACACTCTTTTTGCATGGTTCAGAACACAACTAATAAGTGAGGTACAAAACAATCTGAATTGGGTTTTTGGTTTGCATAGCTCAAACCACGCCTTCACTTCCAGAAGTGGGCTAAGTTTTTTCAACTACATCAGAGGTTTTTATTAACAACCAATTGAAGACTACCTAAAATGGAGATATGATGGGAATATATACTAAAGGGTGAGTTTTAAAATGGTAAAGAAAGAAATGTAGTTGAGCCATTTTGATGTGATTTTGACGTTTGAAGGCGGTCAAAATTGAATATAGCTCACATTGGCAAACGCCCCCTAAATGTTCCATAAGTTTACAAAAGATGCTTAATTTCAATTTCTGGGTGAAGCCATTTACATACTAAAACTAAAAAGAAATCCAAATACAAGGAACAAACAACTAAATCCAACATCTAAATAATTAATATTCATTGAAACATGCAAATCTCTGCACAATAGATTATCATCACATGTTGGACAAAAGTTATTGTATCTAAACATAAACCTGTGTTTCACGGTCGGACGCACTGGTGTCTTGAGGAGTGTAACAGCATTGTTGGTATCGCTCAAGGGTTTTGTTTATGCTGAATATGGAAAACAAAATCTTAATAAACATCTTAAATATTCTATGTTAAAAAAGAAAATGCACTCGTGCAAGTAGAGGTACAAATTAATCACAAAATACATCATGGAGTTGTAGTCAAGCAGACTTCAATATAGGTTTTTTGATATTTCCTACATTCCCTTTTCTTAATATGAAAGTTTATATTTATGCAATCACTATCCAAGGCATGAACTCTTGGAGCGCATTTCAGGAACATAAACAATATTGGAATTACTATGTCTTTGTAATAATTATATGTTGTAAAACTGTAAGACCCCAAGATCCCTGAGGAAGGAGCACTGGTAGAGAATCTCAATATCTTTCACATCTTGATGGGTTTGACATGGATGATATATAATAAGCTTGTCATTCAAAACAAATTTAACTCATATTTAGATATTTAACCCAAAAGACAGCCTTGTTTGATGATAAAATTCCGAAAATAGTAACCATCGTAGAAAATGCATTTTCAATTCAATAGAATTTATTAGAGATTATTTATATCCTTGGTTTGACCTATTATACCAAAGCACGCATTATACTAGATTTGTGAACATGGTTAGAATGTATGGTTTTATGACATGTTGTTTTGTGGAGGATCAAGATAATACATTTATTCATGAAACAATGGAGGCAACTTTTAATTTCAGCCTCTTTTCTCTTAGGGGTTTTAAAAGTATTTTTGATGCAGTTCATAATCATTGTCCAACAAAACAAAAAACCATGTGCTTAAGTTAGTTGGGTTTTAACGGCTAATTATTAGTAGATTTCTAAGAGTTTGTTTTTCATTTAATGCTTCAATAATTAGTTTTTATTTTTTAATCAAGTTAAAGGAAAGTAATAATTGTTTTGTTTTTTATTCTTTTATTTCAGGTATTATTTATATGAGCAATTTTATATATAGTACAGAAACATGTTTAGCAATTCCAGTATAGCGAAGGCACCATCTACATCTTACATGCTCAAAATGTAAATGTACCCAGAAACCAATACTTACAATAGAAACCTTGCATACATGGGTGCTACATTAGTATCTCAACCAACAACATTTACAGCCTATGGTGTTTTTGTGGTACCAGTACTATCAATACCTAACAAGTTTTGTACCATAAAATTTGCATCATTATATTCCATATTTTTTGAAAGTTTATGTTAATAGAATCTTTTCAGATTAATGAAGTTTGGTTTTGGTTTGCCCCTGCAAAAAGAGGCAAACCTACGAGGACCATCACCAAGTGCACTATCTAGTTATAATTTGGGTATAAGACTTATACTCCCCCTGATTTTTTTTTTACAAATACTGAAACATCTCCTCTTTTTTTTTTTTTTAAATTGGACTAAGACCTCCCATATTAAGTGATATCATGGGACAAAAATCTCCCATATATAGTAATTCATCAAAATCTGTTAAAATGTGATGGCATATGTAGGTTATTTTTTTGGAAAAAACCCAATTTTGCCCTTTACGATTCCTTTTGGCAATTCAAATCATACTCTCTCTCTCTCTCTCGTCATTTTCTATGATAACAAGCACAAGATTCACCTCCAAGACTTCTACAATGAATTGGGTTTGCTTCTCTGCTTTCATCACAAATAATAAGGACACCGTGCTTAAAGCTGTTCTTTGCAACATTGGATTCAAAGTTCTGGCCTCTGGGTTTATTTTCTTAGTTGGGATAGTGATGGAGGAGCCAATTAAGGTCAGGGCCTTAAAAGTTGTTAGGATTGGGATTCAATTTGACAAATAGTTTTAAGTTAAAAGCATGCAAAGGGGTATTCAATGGAAAGTTAGTCGTGTTAGGTGAGAAGAATAGGCATGAATTGACATTTTCTGGAGGCCTCAATGATATCGGGGTGTGATAAAAGGGACTACAATGTGCTTAACTTCAATGAGATGACGGTTCGTATCAGTTCAGGTTTTGATTTGAATAATTATTTATGCTATTTGAGCAGGGATTAAACACTAGAAAAAAAAAGCTTCCCCTAAGGTTGCAAATATGTGTATATTAATTCCTATGTAAATAAAACGTTCTAATTTAAATTTCTGCAACGCCCCAAGAATTCTTGTTCCATTTTCAAACCTCTCCAAGGAAAATCCCATACCTGATCGCATTTATTGGTTTTAAAGTTTAATATATCTTCTTTCTATTCTATATGAATCCTCTATTATAAACTTCTTTTTATTCCAGAAATATTGATTGGAAAAGTTCTTGGGTGGGTCAAGACAAGACAACCAAAAACAATATATTGCAAGAGGGATTCCCTTGTTTTGAAAATATGAAGTGGTAAGGATAAATAAAAGACTTTTAATGATTCCGTTAGATATAACTCTCACAGGGGAGGTCTTAGTCCAATTTAAAAAAGAGGGGATATTTCTGTATTTACAAGAAAATTCAGGTGAGGTTAAAGTATTTTACCCTTATAATTTTTAGGATCATAACAGTTTCCATCTTGTTTACTAAAAATCAGTTGTCTTAGCAATAGAAACATAGTATAACAATGTGATCTGTAAATAACCCTTTTTCATTTTTTTCATTGAAAAGGGGAATCGATTGTAACAAAAGGGAGAAATAACTAACCTATGAAGAAAATGTGAAACAACCCTCTCCAAAAGGAATTAACTTTATCCACCAAGCTTTCTAACTGAAAATCTTCCTATTGGTATTTCTAACATTCAATTTAACATTAACAAGCAACAAAACTACTTCATAAAACAGAAGACCAGGAAAATTCACTACAAAAAGAACAGATGCCTGCATAATAAGAAGAATATAACTATTGTCCGGCTTGATTAGATCCATGCTACAGATGAATGGAGCCCATTGGGTTAAGGATCTATTAGCAACAATAGATGCTTCTAACTTTCATAATTTTCAAAAGCATTAATTTTATTACTTTTAATTCATAATATAAGTTTTATCTTAGGAATCAAAATCTTCATTTCAAATAATGAGAAAGTTGAAGAGCTTAAAATGTACTTGAAATCTAATACAAAAGAGAAGCCAAATGAGAAATACTAAACCTTCTACGGTTGCAAATGATAGGGAAACTAAGTAATAGTACTGTTCAAAAGTTTATGAAGGTTTCATCTATCTGAAAAACAAGCTTATGAAAGCGCCATTAATGATATAAATACCATATATCAACACACACATATGTGGATTTCTTTAAGGTCAATTTGTATTTTTGGCCACAACGAATTTTCATGACTTTTTGGTCGTCATGTATGCCTGCTGTGCTATCACTTGCAATTTATTATTAACACACTATCCAAGAGGTTTTACTTATTTTAGAAGGTAATTATTTCTCCTTCGCAGTTTTATTGATATTGTTTTTCAATCATCAAGAATGTCAAAATAACATCCAATACATTAATCTGGCTTTAGTTTATGTTAATATTATATGTTTGAAACTCCTAACTTTCATTTTTAGAAATGTGTACTTGTATTACAGCCTATATGAGAAAAAATAGATCCATTGAAAAGTGTTAGTTTGTTTCCATAAAGTTTCGGCATAATAATACACAAGATGTTTTCTATCAATTTAATATTCTAAACAATAAAATGTAGGCAGGAAATGTATCTTAATCTCCCTTCAAAGCCATAAATCAATTAGCACCCCAGTCATTCCACAATAGAAATTTCCCCAATTTAAGGGTGTTCGACAACATGAATGCTTTTGTTTTTATTGATTTGAAATCACCACATTAACAAAAATTCAAACGTAAAAACAAGTTAGTTTTGTTTAAAAAAACGTTACATGTTTTTGGACCACCAAAATAATGGCTTTTAAAACAAAGACAAATTCTACAGTATGGAAGTATTATGATTTATGGAATGTGGTATTAAATAACCAAATGAAAACATTTTTTATATCAGAAATTCAGAACATGTTTTTGGTTTCAGTTTGAAAAAAAAAAGCCATACACAACGAAGACTATATTTTTTCAAATCAGGTGGTTTTGATTTGTTTTTGGAACCGGCAACAAGAAAAACAATTCAAGTTATAGAATACCCCCTGATCAGTGTTTAAACAGGATATAACTATAATAATCAATTCCTAGTTATGGCCATTAGCATTAAAAACTGTATATGGTTTTCCATATGAGCATGCAAAAACAATTTTTTGGCTTCCTGTTATTTGTTTTGGTTGGACTATGATATGGAAAAGATATGATATCCCAAAAATAACTGAGCAATAAACTGGAATCATAAACGTTGTAGCGAATAAAGTGTTATTAATCAAAATTCATTGGTCAGAACTCTATCAATACCATATCTTTTCTGCATCATACATTTAGAATTTGAGAGAACTATCTCCTTTTATTTTTATGGTTAGCAGGCCTTCCTTATAATTTGCCATTGTGCATACAACTTATTAAATGGCATATTGCTTTTGCTCCTATGGCTTAAATTACTAAATTAATATTGTTTCTTGTGATTCATGAAAGTGTTCTTACTGTGCACTTCCTTGCGACTTTTCTGGTTACTGTAGTATCAAATCCTTACTCTTCCTTCATAGAAAAAGGTTTTATTTCAAAAGTTCCCGTTCTGATTCCTTTCAGTGCTTCTTGTTAAGTTAGAACTCAGTGCTTTTATGGCTTGTGCTCATTAATTTCTATCTCAAATGAGCACAAACAATACCAAAAGTAATGGTGATTGCTCCAAAAAATTACAAGAATTGCAATAGAATAATTCCTATACCAAAATTACAGAATGTTATTGTCACAAAAAATCTATTTCATTCATCCATTTCCTAGAATGCTTTAATCCTTTTTTTCATTTCCATGAAAATCTACTCTAAAGGTTTGTTACATGTCATCCATATCTTAAAAGAACTAATCAACTGGCTCTAAGTTATCCTATTTTATAATTTACATTTTTGTTACATTTCTTAATTTGTTACTCAATGTCATCAATTTTATCCCCTCTATATACAGTGTTTCTTTCATTCCCATTAATATCCAAGCCCATACTTCACCTTTTATCCATGAAGCTTGACCCAAGGAACTGGCATTCCCAACCCCTAACAGCTTTATCTGCAAAGGCATTTATTAATATCCATTTGGTAAACCTAAATACTATGCCTAGGTTGATTTTTTTTTTGAACATTTAAAAGAAAGCAAAGCTTTAGGTTCCTTGTAATTGATATTCACTTTCTATTCTCAGGGGACCCCCTAGGGGAGGTGCCTGTCTTACGGTCTTACCAAAGGCTTCATCCACCAAGGAATTTCTTCTCTACTCTTCAGCGAAGAAATAATTGTTTGGCAATCTCATTATGTGGTAATTTTGGATAATGATAATATCAATAATATGTGTCTATTTTTTATATTTTAATGTGTATAGAATAATTTTTATTTATCACAATTATTATTTTTTAATATGATGAATATATATAATATTAGAGATGTGCTGAAATGATTTTTTTACAAAATTTATGTATTTTTTATTATTTCTTATATTTTATCTTTTTTATTTTATTATTTAATTATGACATCATAGGTTTTATATTATTTAAAACCTATTTGCCTAGAGAATTGCTTATCTGCCACATGGTTAGATGAATAGTTACATTTTTGGTCAGTAAAAAGAAACTTGTGTTTTGTATTGTTAAAAATATTGCAAAAGGATCTAGTTGAGAGGCCTAGGCTGAGTTTAAGCTCAATTCAGGCCCAACCCTAAACTTGGCCCTTTGGCCCGAGCCCGAGGTCAAGCCAGAACTGTCTAACCAAGTCCAGCCCACACTAAAATTTGATGTACTTAGGTTGGGGCTCGGATTGGATAATCAAGTCACACAAAATTTTTAGGGGTGCAACTTGGATTGGCCTAAGCAATTTACAGTACTTTAGGCCTACCCCATTCAAATTTTGGCAAAAGCCCAAACCATTATGCCTTGTCTGCATGTATGTATATATGTATGCTTTATCAAAAAAGATCAAGCATATATGCATGTATTAGGGGTGTTCACATTAAATGTCAAACCAACCAAACCAACCAAACTGGCTCCACCCAACCCGAGTTGGTTGGTTTTTCAAATTCACTGGTCGGTTTCGATTTGTATGAGAAAATAAACCAACAACTCGGTTCGGTTTTGGTTTTCACGTATGAAAACCGAAACCAAACCGATCCTATATTCTTAAGTAATTATTAATTAGTCCCTACCCTATATGTTAAATGTTGATATATTTTATTTGTGTTTTGTTTGAACTTTGAAAAAAATTGGTTATTTATGATAAAAACTAAAAACATAAAACCAATACAAATATAATACAATGGTACAATATTTAATTCAGTTTTGTAAAAATTTAAATATATATTGACAAAAAAATCAGTTTTGCATAAAAAACTAATCGATTTAAATTTAATTTTTGGTTTTGCATAAAAACTAAAAAGAAATAAACTTAAATATAAATAGATATTTAGATATAGATATTTCAGTTTAAAATATATATAAAAACCAACTAAACCGATAAACCGGCCCTTCATGTTTGGGTCAGTTTTGCTTCAAGAACAGTCAGTTTCGATTTAGTCAATAAGCAAAATGAGTAGGTCGGGTTGGTTGAAAAAAATGACTCAAACCAACCCAACCGGATCCATGAACACCCCTAGCATGTATAATGCAAATATGTATGTACATACTCAAGCCAAGCTCAAATTGGGGTAATGTCAGAACGGGTTTGGACTACCTAAGGGTTAAGTCCGAACAGAGCCTGAACTTTTGGGCATAGAACTAATGGCTGAAAATCCACACCCAGCCCATGTAAAATTGTGGGCTGGGCCCGTTTGGGCTTGGGTTGGGCCCACCCCATTTGCACCCCTAGGAAGAAAGGTTTTGTTTTTTCGGTTGGTTTAAAAAAAAACTTGGGTCTTTGTTTAATGAAAAAAGAATTAAATGAGGTAAAAAACTGCATTACCAAAAAAACTAAGGTGAAAAGTTATAGTTTAAATGGCATTTTCATCCCCCAAAATTAGTAAAGAAAAAAAAGTTTCAAACCCTCATTTACAGTTTAATAGTAATATAGATATAGATTATTTTAATTTCCCAAAGATAGATACATATATCACTGGTGTTGGGGCTAAACTATCAGATATTCATCACATCAACCACAAAAACTGACTATGTGGGGATAAGATTAAATATGAAACATTGTCATGACTCGTGAGTGATATTGCTGAGTAACATAAATAACAACTTAAGACACATCAAAGCAGCCCAACTGCTCCTAGAGATAAAATTTTCTGCCTTTTTTTTATCCCTTGTATGCTTGTGTTTTAATCATTAAGGTTGGATGCTGATTTCTTAGGATGTTTATGTTAATATTTTTGGGGTGGTAGGTATAGTTTTGCCGTTTTATTGAGAACAGGGCTGCCTAGCCTAGGGGAAAGGTGCATGTAATTCTTATGTTCTAATTTACCATTAGTGTATGAAATTTCATTCATTTTTTGTTGTAAAAACTTGGTCCTGCTAAAAGCAGCCAAACTTTAGGATTGACTCCTAAAACCTTACGGTGATTCTAGGTAATATTTTTGTATTTTTCTGTTGTAATTGTTTTTGGTACTGAACGAAAACCATTACTAAATAGAATTAACTACTGATGGCAACTATTTACAGAAGAGTATTGATTCTTAGTCATTTCCTTTATGTTAAAAATAACAAATCCAGTAGCAACTAACCATCGGAAATCTGCAGCCAAGAAACCCTAAGGAATAAAAAGAATAGATTTTCTTAGTTACCCCTTTTCACTGCGCCTAATTCACAATTATGAACTGTTTGATGAAAGTTTTCTACAACCCAAAGAAAGACCATAATTGGTCCCAGTCATCCAGGAACTGGATAAGGACCTAAACTCAGGCATTTTCAGCATGAAGTGGCCACTCTAATACTC
Source organism: Nelumbo nucifera (assembly GCF_055504915.1). Lineage (NCBI taxonomy): Eukaryota > Viridiplantae > Streptophyta > Magnoliopsida > Proteales > Nelumbonaceae > Nelumbo > Nelumbo nucifera. The sequence continues at coordinate 190,027,313 of NC_142649.1, forward strand.
AATCCCATGTTCTCACCAATTATATTGGAATGAATAGGTTTCAGAAGGCCTATATCTTGGACCTATTTAAATCCCATTACAACTTTAATAGCCTTGGTCTAAATTGATTACATACCATTGTTGCATTATTTCACTTTTCCTTCCACCCTAAACTCTATGTTGATTAATTGCCCAATTTTTGTCATTGTCAGTTATGTAGCATGAATCAATAAATTTTTTGTTAACTTCTGATGGCCAACATCACTAGCATGTTACAAGTGTTGTTCCATATTCAAAAGTGAGAATGGATCAATCATCCATTAACCTTAAGGTGCTCAGGTAGAATAAATTTTTATGTGCTACAATTGTTTATGCACTTCTCATGAAACTTCTTAAATCTATTAGACTTTTGTGAAGTACTTAGAAGTTTTCAACCATAATGCCACAGGCCTTTGGCCTTCAAAATGTTATATTATAGGCATACTGCATTTTCTTTGACTTCTAAGTTTTCAATCATAATGTCAAAGGCCTTTGGCCTTCAAAATGTTATATAGGCATACTGCATTTTCTAAGTTTTCAACCATAATGCCACAGGCCTTTGGCCTTCAAAATGTTATAACATAAAGTACGTTTATAACCTGTACAGAAGCTACCTCTCTTGATGACATTGCTTTTGAATAAGAAACAGTTGAAGATCATAATTTACCAATTAGCAGTAAATGAACCCTTATAAACCACTGAATGTAAGACAAACATGAGATCATTGTTGAAAATCAAACTTGTACTATAAAGATGTGCAAAGCTTGATCTAGGGTTGTTCATAAGAAGACTCAAACCGACCAACCCGGTCTGATTTAATCTGAGTTGGCCGGGTTTTCTTTAGTGTCGATCGGTTTCGGGTTACTAAAAAGCATAAACCGATGGGTCAGTTCAGTTTCAGTTTCTACACATGAAAACCGAAACCGAACAGACCCGGACCGACATAGTTCCTAGTTAGTACTTAGTAGTTAGTACCTAACTTTATTTCTACTTTCTAGTTACTTATAGTATCTACTTTCTAGTCTTCTCTTTAGGAATGCCATTAATAGCAAGCATTGCAAGACAAAGAATGCCATTAATGCCATTAATAGCTTCTTGCATTTTTTGGAAGGTTTAAAGAAATGATCCTATTCTCTAACGTCCTTTACACCAAATAGGTAATTACAATTAGGTGTATTTTTTACTTAGATTAGAAGCCTTAATTCCAAATTTCAGTCTTCTTTTTCTAACACAATTTGACTCTCTTTTCTTGGTAACTTCTAATTTGGTCCGCCCTTACTCCCTTAGCCCCTCAACTCAAACACACAAACCGACCAGGTTGGTTTCGGTTTCATTTTCAGGCAACCCAACCAGATTGGATTAGTTGAAAAAACAGCAGTAAACTGACCCAACCCGACCCGTAAACAACTCTAGCTTGATCCTTTTCTAGTATACAAATGACCAGAGTTATGAAAGAATTATGATGCAAGAGAGACCTATGACATTGATTGTGAGTATAAAGGGCTATCGATTTTGAATTATTATTATTATTTTTTTTTCTTTCACTGGTTTCTTTTGGGAAGGGGGGGGGGGGGGGGTAACACCGAAATCTAGTTTAGAGGTGATGAAAAATTGCAATTCCTGCAAATAAGAAGGGAAAACATAAAGAATATATCACATCCATATGTTTTTATGGAAGAATGCAAATAGGATTGCATGATTTGTAGGAAGAGATAGAAGCTAAGGCAATCTCCACCATGTGCCTATTAAAATGCCAGAGGTGGTATCTTTCTTATAACTTTGCCCAATCATGTTCATTGAATTATGATGCAAGAGAGACCTATGACATTGATTGTGAGTATAAAGGGCTATCGATTTTGAATTATTATTATTATTTTTTTTTCTTTCACTGGTTTCTTTTGGGAAGGGGGGGGGGGGGGGGGGGGGTAACACCGAAATCTAGTTTAGAGGTGATGAAAAATTGCAATTCCTGCAAATAAGAAGGGAAAACATAAAGAATATATCACATCCATATGTTTTTATGGAAGAATGCAAATAGGATTGCATGATTTGTAGGAAGAGATAGAAGCTAAGGCAATCTCCACCATGTGCCTATTAAAATGCCAGAGGTGGTATCTTTCTTATAACTTTGCCCAATCATGTTCATTGACATTAAGGCAATCTCCACCATTCAATTTTTACTTTTCAATATATACTCATGAGAATGGGTCGATAAGGGCAACGTTCATTTTTCAATATATACTCATTTAGAAAGAGTACACCATATATTATACTAGGAAATTAATAAAATATGCCATTATCCATTTTTTTGGTAGATAAAAATCTACTATTGTTTAAGGGAGTGAATCTCTTTTCTGAAAAATACAGAAATATGAAAATAAAAATTCACTTGAAAAAGATATGGAATTTCTACGAAGGACAATAAGAGCAGCCGAGTGGACAACGGTCCCACGAAAGCAAGGTTTTGGCAGGGACAGATGTATGCAGCATTACATCTACACATAAACAGAGAAACTGTTTCCAAGATTTGAAATCTGGTTACCCGTTATCTAGGTAACCAAACCATTGTACAAAGGCCCACCTCAATTTTTTTAAAGCACAAAGTGAAAAAAAAAGGGTAGGGGCAATTTACGCCAGAGGCGCAAGGTGCAAGGTAAAGTATATATACACCCTTTCGAAATAAGGCACAAAAATACAAAAAGAAAAAAACAACTAAAATAATTTAAAAAATGTAAAAGATATATATAACTTTAATAAAAATATAATCATAAATTTTAAAATAAATACTTCAAAAAGCCTATTATCTAAAATTAAAATACATAAACATAACATGTAAAGTTACTCAAATGAAAATTTTAAAAATAAAATCAAGCATATATATATAAAACATTTTTAAGCACATAAAACCCATAATTTCTTTTTTTCTTCAATTGCACTATTTCAAATAGCTAATGCAATGTAAAACATCTTACATTCTTGATTCTACAAATTGTCTTTGTACCAAATATCTTGAGGCAAGCTCAAATAACTCCACATTAAGATCTTAGATTCTTAATTTTTACACAAAAAATGACTATAATTTTAATTGACTTTTAAGACATTTTACTATGATGAAAGAATAAACAACATTAGCAAATAAGACATTCTCAAAAGTACATATTTTAATTGCCTGAAGCTTAAGAGTAGCCACGAGTCAAACTTTTCACAAGCTTTTAAATTCAAAGCGTATGCTTTAAAATACACCTCACCTGAGCGCCTCAGTATACCTTTTAAATCACTGCGTCCCACCCTCCGATGGGCAATAAGCCAATAATCATGTTATAACTTCTGGCAAAAGTGATAGGATACGGTGGGAACAAACTGACCATATCCCAATAAGTCTAAATTTTAGAAAAAAACTTGTCATGTTTTCTACGCCAGATCATTAACAAGGATGATGAGGAAGCAGTTATAGCAACCTTTAACATCCACAAGGATGACGGTCAAAGCAGGAAGCACCAACATAGAAATAACAACCTCTAGAATTTAGAACATAAATAAGGAAAAGCCATCAAGGACAACCATAATGACTGGATAACATGCATGCAAAAGTTGAAGACAAAAATATATCTTCAGACCCAAATAAATCTTATAACGCTGCTCCTTAAATCTCAGGATGATGCATTTGTAACTAAGGAACCCAGGTTCTTCAAAGCCGTATGACAATTGACAACAATTGTTCGTGGGCATAGAAAAAGTCTTTTCAATTGCTAAGGTCTTTTAAACCAAACAACAAGGTTAACTAATAGCAAAATTCTCATATTTATCCCAATCGAAAGAAGATGTTGTCAATTACGTTTTTATGGAGGGCATGCTAACTAGTAGCAAAATGCGCAGCTATACCCGGGTTTGTTAGGGAAAAAAATCATCCAAACAATGTGATGTAGATGTATCATAAAAATGATGATAGATTAATAGAATTATCGTCTCTTCTGTTGGTTCTCATTGACTTCAGGACTCAACACCATTATTAGCGCATAAGCATAGGCACAATTTTTGTATCTACTAAGCGAGTAGCCTCCAGTTTGGTCTAGATTTCAGATTTTTTCTTTCTTAATTTTCATTATATCTTTACCCATGGAAAGAACTTTTCTTTAGAAATTAACAAAAACATCATCATAACATCTAAGCCTTGTCCCAACTAGGGGTAGGCTACATGACCGCATATGGCAAAGACAACCAAAACATTTACTTAAATACAACTAGAGATGCAGGTTGCACCTTGACTACAAAGAGAGCAAAGGGAAAAAAAAGAAACTTCTATACTTATTTGCTTCCATATAAATATCTTTCATTTAACTAGAAAATAAATGTGCAAATGGCAATTTTAGATAACGATGATAGTAACAACATGTCTACATTTTTCTACAATCTTTTGTATTTCTGTGTGTGTGTGAATACTTCTTATTTATCACACTTATTCTTGTTTAATATGATAATTATACAATATTAGAGATGTGCCTACATGTTTTCTACAAACTCTATGTATTTTTCCATATTTTTGTGTTTTTATCTTATTTTAAATTTTATTAATTAATATTTAATTAGGAAATCAAGGATTGACACATTTGACCTGAAAAATTGAACTATTATCCCACCTCTAAATAGAAAAACTATTTCATTGTTGGGCAGGTTTTAACTTTCGTATCCCAATTCCATCATCAATAAAAACAATTCTTGTTTATTACACTTATTTTCCTTTAAGATGCTTATATAAAATTATCATAGATGTGACAATTTTTTTATTTTTTGTATTATTACTCTTGTTAAAGTTTTATTATTTAACTATGCCAACATTGATTGACCCATTTGAACTAGATGGTTCACTTGCTTACCTATCACATAGGTGGAAGAACGGTTTTATTTTTGGGTTGATTCAAAAAATGGGTGTTATATTATTAAAAGTATTAGATATTGATCTAATTAGTGAATTTATTGGCGAGAAAAAAATAGTTTAGATGCAGGATCTAATGAGAGAATGGGAGTTAACACATTAAATATGAGACTTTATGAGAGAATCAATTAGATGAAATAAAATAGTGGTAATTACATCTTCTACCCTCACAAATAGAGAGTGACCAAATTCAATAATAGGCATGTTTTAGTCAAAAAGAAATACATGAGTTTATTCATACTTTAATTGTAGTGAAGAAAACACCTTAAAAAAAGGACTTAGTGAGAGAAAATGGGAATTAATACCTTAAATGCAAGTCTTAATGAGAAGGAACTAAATGAGGTTAAAAGTAGAAATTCAAATTACATTTTCTACTCTCACAATAAGGGAAGAGAATAAATTAAATAATAGGGGTATTTTAATCAAAATCAAAAGCACCACAAGCCCATTCCTACTTTTAATAGTAATATAGATAGTGAAAATGGATTAAGTAGCGTCCATTACTTGGACTAAAGGTAAAATGTTAGTTTGAGCATGGGAATATGGGTTTAAGTCTAAGAGCCACTTTGAGCAAAAAAAAACAAAAATTAGTTTGACTTGTATCCACTCCACCCCTTCTAAGACCCTAGATAGCTGGGACAAACATTGGCTTTATAGTGTTAGTGGGGATAAGTATAAGCTAAACTTTTGCCTTTCCACTGTCTTGCATGTAAGTAATCCCCTAGGAATGGAAACTTTAAGTGGATGCACAATAAAACCTTTTATTTTTGATAATTTTATGCACAATAAAATCTTTAAATATAGAGTCAAGAGTCCCAACAAAATAGTTCAATAGTGATATAAACATGGTTGATATCGATGGCAAGCTGGCCTTTTAATATAATAGCAAATATGCACTTGCTTTACACATAGCAATTTTAGATGATGATGATGATGATGATAAGGATAATAGTAATAATATGTTTCCAATTTTTTCTACAATTTTCTTATATTTCCATGTGAATAAAAATATTTCTTATTTATCACACTTATTTTTTTAAATGTCGAATATGTGATACTAGAAATGTGTCTAAATGTTTTCTACAATTTTTTATTGTATTTTTTATAATTTCTTTTATGTTTTTATCTTTTTCTAGTTTTTGTTACTTAATTATGACATCAAGGGTCAACACATTGTACTTGTCAAAAATATATTAGCACATTGACCTAAAAGGTTGAATAATTGACCCACCACATAGGAAAATAATTCCATTTTTTGGTCGGTTTTAAATTTTGTACATTCTTTCCATTATCACTAAAAATAATTCTTCTTTATCACACTTAATTTTATTTAACATGATTAATACAAAATATTAGAACTGTGGCCAAATGTTTTCTTCAAAATTTATGTGTTTTTTTTTGTGTTTTATACTTTTTATTTTTATTATTTACTTATAACATCAAAGGTTGACATTTTTTACCTGAAATGTTGAACTATTGACCCACCACTAAATAGGAAAACAAATTCACTTTTGGGTTAGTTTTAAATTTTATATTTCATTTCTATCTTCAATAAAAAAGAATTCTCATTTGTCATACATATTATTCTTTAATATGAGTAATATAAAACATTAGAAATGTGCCCACAAAAATGCTGTGCTTTTTCAAATTTCATTTTGTGTTTTTAATCTTTTCTTTTAATGTTTATTATTTAATTATAATGTCAAGGGTTTACATATTTGACTTCAAAAGTTAAAGTGCTGACCCACCAAAACAATTTCATTTTTCTGATGGTATTAATTTTTTATTTCATTTCCATCATCAATAAAAACAACCCATGTTTGTAACACTTATTTTTCTTTGAAATGATTAATATAAGATATTATAGATGTAACAATTTTTTCAACAATTCTTCTGTTGTCTGTAATTTTTGTACTTATTTTTATTTTAAAAGTTTTATTATTTAACTATGATACCAAGGATGGGCCAATTTGGCCTAGATGGATGAATTGCTTATCTACCACCAAGATGGAAGGAGGAGCAGGTATGTTTTTGCGTCACTTTTAAAAAACATGGGTTTTGTATTGTTAAATTAAGTATTGGATATAGAGTTCCTTGCCAAATTCAAAATAGGGATATTGTAATAAAAAAACAGGATTTAATGACAGATAATATTGGGAATTAATACATTACATATAAGAGTGGGAATTGAATTAGATAAAAAGTAGTAGTTTAAATGACATTTTCTTCCCTCACAATTAAAAAGGGACCAAATTAAAAAATTAAAAAATAGGAGTATGTTGGTCAACTCAAAATTCCACACTATACTTTTTCTAATAGTATATATATAGATTATAAATGGTTGGATACAAGATGCTCAACAGCAAGTAATTTGAGCGGTCTAACAATACCAATATTTGGGTATTTTGTAAAAATACTAAATAAGTGTCCATATCCATCTGAACAGAAGAAAGAAAACGTATATGATTCGCTACAATATAACCAGTTGGCAAACAACGAAAGAAAACAAAATCTAGCAAAGACAGAAATTATTGACGAACTACCAAGATTTTTGGAAGGTGAAACGTGTTATATGGTTTAAATTAGGTACCCATGAAAATGTAATGACCTACAATTTTGTCATAGGAAAGATTGAAGTGAAGGGATAGCATTTTTACCTTTTTTTTTTCTTTAAATACCAAGATTACTTTGAGACAACTAACTGATGAATCTTATTTACTGCCTACATTCAGGTATAAGTGGTATTCGCAGATCAAAATGGGGACATCAAGGTGGCTTTCTTTGAACATAAAAGCACAGAATTACAGCTGTACTTCAAGGTTTAAAGCTAGCCACCTCCTTTGGTTTCCTAGGTAAATTTGATCAATGAATGGGACTCAAAAGTCTAGTAATCTTTGATTAAAAGGTGAAATGGATGGCGACATTGGAGAGTAAGACATCAGATCAGGGTGGCAATTAAAGCATTTGACAGTTGACACTCAGTTTGGGTGGCAGATTTGTTATGGATACCTAGATCTGCTGCTAATCCAATTGCTGGTTCACTAGCACATGGAGTTAACAAAAAGGCATTGCTTACGGGGTGATTACCCGTTGGACTGAAAGATCACATTATCTTTTCAGTGTAATGGAATCAAGATACCAAATATGAGTCGAGCCTCACCAAGATTCCAGTTCCAGACTTCCAGGAAGGTATATTAATATGGCAAGATATGACGATAATCAATAGTTGTATGGTTGAACAATCGAAAAATCTATCCAAGATTAACAAAAGTGGAATATCCATGGCATTGGAATAAGAATATATATTCGTATACTGTATCTTATGCGCATTTATATTCATATTAGATAGAATTGAAGGCATTCCAATAAAACTAAACTTCATCACAAATATCAATAGATGACTTTTTAAAACTGCACAAGACATTAAAAGTCCAAAGAAACAGAAAGGAGAAAGGCAAATGACTACTATGAATTGAAAAGGTTGTGTTAACTGCACAACATCAGTTGCCAAATGTTACAGGAGGAATTCTTTAGAGTTTAACAGCCAAATATAAGAAATATTACAAACATGCAAATAATGAAAGTACTCGAACTATTAACTCAAAAAGAAGGTATAGAAGCATTACAATAGGAAATTATAAAATATGTGTGGCACATTGGACATGTTTTGACCCATACTAAAGGTGCATGTTGCTAGTTCCATTAGTAACCCTAACACAATGACCTTATAACTCCTAGAATAGATCCAGCTAGCCTCATACTAAAAGCCACCACGGTTTGGGCTTTATTGCCCTCAATAGTTGAAACGCGATAAAGGATTTTCCTGTAATGAATATCAAAGTTTACTAAAACAGGAGAGATAATGATCGCGAAAACCAGCTATCAGAAGAATTTCTGTTTCAGTTTAATCAATAACTTGGGCTTGGGAGTTGGGAGGTTATATTTACAG